>NW_022473726.1:0-41336 GCF_009769535.1 Thamnophis elegans | reverse complement strand
GTCGAGGACTACATGCATTAAATGAGCTGGACCCCTTTTCGGGGGGGGGGAGATGTGAGGCTCCCCACGAGGAAAGCCGTGCCTCATTGGGGGCTTCAGTCTTGCCCTAGATTTCTAGGGCCGAGGTGGCGCAGTGGTTAGGGTGCAGCACTGCAGGCCACTTCAGCTGACTGTTATCTGCAGTTTGGCTGTTCAAATCCCACCGGCTCAGGGATCTATCTATCTATCTATCTATCTATCTGAGTGAAATGAGGACCCAGACTGTGGGGGCAATATATGCTGACTCTGTAAACCGCTTAGAGAGGGCTGAAAGCCCTATGAAGCGCTATATAAGTCTAACTGCTGCTATAACTGCCATTTCTGCAACTCCCCCCCCCCCGCTACTTCCCCCCCCCCCAAGGGAAAAGTCCCGGCGAGGCTCCTGGGCAGCCGCAAGACGGGGAATGCTCTGCTGCGGCCGCCAGGACTCTGGTTCCCACGACATCAGGGGCCGCGGGTGAGTAATCCGAGCGGCAGCCGCCTCGGGGAGCTGTGCCTTTAAAAGGCAAAAATGGCCTTTTTCCCCACTTCCAGGAAGACCAAAAAAAACACACACAGAGAGAAAAAGATCAGGAGGGAAGTGAGCAGAGGAGGGTCCCTTGCAGAGGCCTTTTCCCCTGACTTTGGGCAAAGGGGGGGGTGAGAAGGTCTGGGCCAGGGGGGGCAGGAGGGCACCGTCTGGCACTGAGGTTTGGGGAAGTGGCCCTCGGGAAATGGCCGGAAGGCTTGACCACTGGACCAGGCGGCCGGTGGAGGTGCCTGCAGAGCTTAGGAAGGGGAGACCTTGGGTCATTTTCCAAGAGGGCAGCTGGTCCTCCACTTACGACCACCAGGAAGCCCCAAATTCCTCTTGCTCAGAGAAACGTTTATTAAGTGTCCCATTTTAGAACCTTTCCTGCCACCGTTGTTAAGTGAATCACTATAGTTCAGTGTTTCTCAACCTTGGTGACTTTAAGTCCTGTGGACTTCAATTCCCAGAATCCCCCAGCCAGCTCTGCTGGCTGGGGATTCTGGGAGTTGAAGTCCACAGGACTTAAAGTCACCAAGGTTGAGAAACACTGCTATAGTTGTTAGGAACACGGTCGTTAAGCGAATCTGGCCTCCCCATTGGCTTTGCTGGTCAGAAGGTCACAAAAGGGGATCACGTTGCGACCGCCGTAAGTACGAGTCAGTTGCCAAGTGTACAAATTTTAATTATGTGACCACAGCATTGCTGCAACAGTCACAAGTGTGGGAAAATGTTCATGCCCCCTTTCTCAAGTACTGTTTTAACTTTGAACCGTCACTAAATGAATCATTGTAAGTCAGTAGGACAGAAGTTGAAAGAGAAGCAAACTCATAGTGTTTCCCTTCTCCCCCACTTCCTCCCCCCCAAAAAGAGACAAAGGGATGGGGGGGCTTCAGGGGTTTTTACAGGGAGGTTGTGAAAGGGATGAAGGCTACTCCTCTTGATGTTTGTTCACCCCTCTTTTAAGTGGGGTTGGTGGGCTTCGTCTGTATGGAATGGGTGGGGAGGGAGGGAAGGGGAAAAGGAAGGAGTGGGAGGGAGGAGGAAGGAAGGAAGGAAGGAAGGAAGGAAGGAAGGAAGGAAGGAAGGAAAGGAAAGGAAGACGTTAGGAGGGAGGGCTTGTGTTTTTTTAAGAAAAAGGAAAACTATTTTCCTCTTGCAAAAATGAACCATGGGGTTGGGGGGGAATTAATCGTTTGGCCCCCGCAAGGTGATAAATGAAAGTCAGACTTTCCTGAACTTTGTACCCTCCAGGTAAGTTGGGTGTCAGCTCCCATCGTTCCCGACCGACACACCTGCCTGTTGCTCCCTTCCCTTTAAAACTCTCCCGGAGTTTCCGCCTTCAAAAGTCCCTGCAGAGAATCTGGGTTTTCGCTGAAACCGAAGCCAAGAATTTAACTTCAACAATGGAGGGGGTTTTCTTGGGGGGGGGGGGGCGGATTTGCAGCCCCCTGCAGCCCCTGGTGCTTCTTGTGACAGCTGTGGTGTCCCCGGGGGTCGCGTGATCCACTCCTGCGACCATCAGACGGGGATAGTCAAAGGGGGAGACCGATTCACTGAACAAGCGTGTTCCTGACTTCAGTATTTGACGAAGAAAAGTTGCCAAATGGGGCAAAGCGCACTTAACAGATGTCTCGCTTAACGGCAGGAATTGTGGTCGTAACTCTCAAGGGCTCCCTGTGTGAAAGAATAGAAAGCAATAACCCCCTCCTTCTCCCCCCCCTCAAAGGGACTGCATGGGACCATGTACTCATGGGACTGTTAGGGGTCATTTGCAGGGTGGGGGGGGTCGTGTCTGACCCCAGGAGACCCACATTCTCCCCCCCCCTCCCCGCAGCCTGTCCGCCCTTCCCTCCAGCGGCTGCTATTCCCCCCCCCCTTTTTTTGGCTCCTGAGGATTTGGCCAACACGTGTTTTCTCTCCAAAGCGTCATTGCTTCAGGAAACCAGGCCCAGTGCATTCCTGGGGCGTGACTTCACAATGACGCACCAGGGGAGAGTGCGAGAGAAGCGGATACCTCTGGCTTTGGAGGGTGCCGAGAGCGACCGGCAGGGCCTTCCTGGCTTTGTCTCCTGAACCCCGAAACCCGGCTGAACTTCCTTGGAAAGGGGGCTGCTCCCTCTTGGCCCCAGAATGACAGAGCTGGAAGGGACCTTGGAGGTCTTCTAGATCGGTGGTTTCCAAAGTTGGCAACTTTAAGACTTGTGGACTTCAACTCCCAGAATTCTCCAGCCAGCAGAGCTGGCTGGAGAATTCTGGGAGTTGAAGTCCACAAGTCTTAAAGTTGCCAACTTTGGGAACCACTGTTCTAGACCAAGCCCCCCTGCTCAAGCAGGAGACCCCCTGGGCCTTTTTCAGACGGATGGTTGGTCCAATTTCCTCTTAAAAACCTCCAGTGATGGAGCACCCACAGCTTCTGGTGGCAAGCAGTTCCCCTGGTTAATTGTCCTCGTGGTCGGGAAATTCCTCCTTCGTTCCAGCTCGCTTCTCTCTCTCGGATGAGTTTCCACCCATTGTGTCTGCTGCCTTCGGGGGGCTTTGGAGAATAGGTTGAACCTCCCCCCCCCCCGTCTTCTTGGTGGCAGCCCCTCAAATGTTGGAAGTGCATGGCTGGCTGAGTTGAAGTCCACAAGTCTTAAAGATGCCAAGTTTGGGGAGCCCTGCCCTAGATGGATGGAAACTGGCTCCATTTCCCAGAGAGACCCCCCCCAAAAGGACAGGAGGATGGAGGGGAAATCACGCCTTTCATCCTCCCCTCCTCGCCTCCTCCCCGTCACTTCTCTCCCCCCCCCCCAAGAGACTTCCGTTCCCCCCTTGGGTTGCTGGCTGTGAGTTCCAATCCAACCTTCCTGCCCATCCTTCTCCTCCTCGCTGCTTGGAACCGCCTGCTCTAACCACTGCACCCTCGGCCAGCACCGCGCACACACCCTGCCCTCCTCCTCGGGCAAGGGAAGGTGAATTGGCCCTTTGTGCTGGGCGGGGAGAGGCTGTGCCAGCCAAGATGCCCTGGTAACGCTCGGCTGGCTGGCAAATCGCGGCTTTTCCCAGCTTGCCACAAAGAGCCTCTTTTCTGCCCAATTCGGCATCTGGGGAGGGAGGGGAGCTGCCTGCTCTCCCACCCACCCACCCCAAATCGGCCCCCCCGTTGCACTTTGCAGCTGATTGCTAGAGAGGGCACTATGGGAGGGGCTAAGCCCCCCCCATCCCGCCTTTCCTTTCCCAGAATCCCCCTGGGGAGGGGAAAAAAGCAAGCCTCCCCCTCCATGGCTCTGGTTTCTGGGCTTCGCTCTCAGGAATGCGCCGTTTTGCACGCGTGTCTGTCTGTGCGTTGCACAAGCGAAGGATGGGGGGGCTGCGCCTCCCCCTCCTCATCTGGATCCTATTTATTTTCCTTCCCTCTGAGCCGGCTGGGAACTCCTGAGCTGGCAAAATATGACTTTGAATGGCAAAGGGGACGTGTGTGTGTGTGTGTGTGTGTGTGTGTCAGCTTCCCCAGCCAGGTGCCCAGCCCCTCCCTCCGCCCCCCCCCCAAGACATCCAGGGGGTTGCAGGCCAGATGCCAAGAGCTCTTTCCTCCGTGCAATTTACCTGCGGGGGTCCTCGGACCCTTTGAGCGGATTCATCCATTTATGTTTCCTCAAGAGGCTTTTGTGGGGGGGGGGGAGAAGGGGTTTTTTCCCTGCTCCGTGGGCATCTTCACTCCTGCACCCGGCGAGACGCCCCCCTCCCCGGAGTTGCGGGCTCAGGGAAGCGTCCTGTTAATCCTGGAAGCAATCTGGAAGACCCCCTTTGGGCCCACCGGGCTGCCCTTCCCCCATCTCAGCCGAGAATCCCAGGCGTCCCTGCCCCCCCCCTCCCTCAGCCCCTGCTCTGCTGAACTGCCGGAGGTGGGGGGCGGAAGCAGCCCCCGGATTCCCAAAGTACCCCTGGCGGGGGATTCTCTAGGCTAAAAGCTAAGCAGGGAAGAGAACCGGAGGGAGGGATGCCCACAAAGTCCCCGATTCTGTTCAAATTCTCAAAACGTGGCCCTGGTGGTCTTTGACTTACGGCCACCATTCAGCCCAGCATTTCTGCTGCTAAATGAGACATTTTGCTAAGTGAATTTTGCCCCATTTTTTACATCCTTCCCTGCCGTTTTTTTTGTTAAGTGAATCCCTGCCGTGGATGAGTGAGTCACACGGCCGTTAAGTGAATCCTGCTTTCCCCGGATTGGCCTTTGCTTGTCAGAAGGTCGCAAAAGGGGGGGATCACGTAACCCCGGGGACAGTGTGACGGTCATAAATACGAATCAGTTGCCAAGCGTTTGAATTTTGTGAACCATGGGGGAGGCTCAAACGGTCGTAAGTGTGAAAAACGGCCATCAGTCACTCTCTTCAGTGCTGTTGTAACATCGGACAGTCATTAAATGAACTAAGTCGAGAACTCCCAGCCAAGGTGGCGCAGTGGTTAAATGCAGCACTGCAGGCTACTTCAGCTGACTGCAGTTCTGCAGTTCGGCGGTTCAAATCTCACCGGCTCAGGGTTGACTCAGCCTTCCATCCTTCCAAGGTGGGTGAAATGAGGAGCCGGATTGTTGTTGGGGGCGATATGCTGACTCTGTAAACCGCTTAGAGAGGGCTGAAAGCCCTATGAAGCGGTATATAAGTCTAACTGCTATTGCTATTGCTATTCTGCAACTATTTCCCTCCCTCTTTACCCCTCCCCTCCCCCCCAAGCCCAAATGCAGCCCCAGCCGAGAGAGAGAGAGGGTGGGAGGGGGGTCAAGAGGCAGAAAAAAGAGGGAGGTGGGGGGGGGTCGGCTGCAGACGGTTGGGGGGGAGCTCAGGAAAGATGCCCTCTGCCCCCTCTCAAGCCCCCCCCATTCCTGCTTCTCCCCAGGCTCTCGTGGGGGGGGAGCCAACACACCCACCGTCACCCAGGATGAACCCCATTTTTCAAACAGCGGGACTCCCAAGCGACCCAACAGGCTGAGTTGGTTCAACAGGTGAAGCTTCTCCCGAGGCTTGGGCCACTTACACGCGTGTAGAGGCAGATTCCCTGGCGTGCCTCAACAATCCTGCAGAGACGCCTGCCGTTGGCAGGAGGGTGTGTGTGAAGACTCTGGGCCCCATCCAAGCCAGGTGACTTGTGAGAGACCGTCTGTGTGTGTGTGTGTGTGTGTGCGTGTGTGTGTGTAAGGCTTGTAGGAAGGGACTCGATCCTTTGCTGCCCCCCCCCCTAAGCCAGAGAACCACCTGAGGTCTGGCGGGGGGGGTTGCCTTCCTACCCACCCCTCTCTTCTGGCTTTGTTTTTTAGAGACCGCCTAGAACTGTGTTTCTCAACCTTGGCCACTTGAAGATGTCTGGACTTCAACTCCCAGAATTCCCCAGCCAGCGAATGCTTAATCATTCCCCTGGCTCAGCTGATAAGGGAGGAGAGTTTGTGGCTTAGTGGTTAATACAACTGCATAATCCAGTGTTTCTCAACCTTGGCCACTTGAAGATGTCCGGACTTCAACTCCCAGAATTCCCCAGCCAGCGAATGCTTAATCATTCCCCTGGCTCAGCTGATAAGGGAGGAGAGCTTGTGGCTTAGAGGTTAATACAACTGCATAATCCAGTGTTTCTCAACCTTGGCCACTTGAAGATGTCCGGACTTCAACTCCCAGAATTCCCCAGCCAGCGAATGCTTAATCATTCCCCTGGCTCAGCTGATAAGGGAGGAGAGCTTGTGGCTTAGAGGTTAATACAACTGCATAATCCAGTGTTTCTCAACCTTGGCAACTTGAAGATGTCCGGACTTCAACTCCCAGAATTCCCCAGCCAGCGAATGCTTAATCATTCCCCTGGCTCAGCTGATAAGGGAGGAGAGTTTGTGGCTTAGAGGTTAATACAACTGCATAATCCAGTGTTTCTCAACCTTGGCCACTTGAAGATGTCCGGACATCTTCAAGTGGCCAAGGTTGAGAAACACTGGCCTAGAGAGAAAAGGAGGCCCAGGGGAGACATGACAGCATCTCCCAATACTTGAGGGGCTGCCACAAAGAGCAGGGGGTCAAATTGTTCTCCAAAGCACCAGAAAAAGAAGCAATGGGTGGAAATTAATCTAGGACAGAAGCGACCTGGAGAAACTAAGGAGAAATTTCCAGACACTTAGAACAATTAGCCATTGGAACCGCTTGCCACCAGAAGTTGCGGTTGCCTCCATCACTGGAGGTTTTCAAAAAGAGACTGGACAGCCATTTGTCTGAAACGGTCCGGGGCCCGGCCTCCAGCTTGAGCAGGGGGTTGGACTAGAAGACCTCCAAGGTCCCTTTTGACTGATTCTATTATCCTATAATCCTAGAACATTTTAATCAGTGGAAAGGCTTCCTTCCACAAGTTGTGGTGGGGGCTTCCTCACCCGGGTCTCCTGCTTGAGCAGGGGGTTGGACTAGATGGCCTCCAAGGGCCCTCCCACCTCTATTCCGATGGATTGATTGAAATGATCCAGGGTCTCCTGCTTGAGCGGGGTGGTGGTGGTGGTGGTGGACTAGATGGCCTCCAAGGCCCCTTCCACCTCTATTCCGATGGATTGATTGAAATGATCCAGGGTCTCCTGCTTGAGCAGGGGGTTGGACTAGATGGCCTCCAGGGCCCCGCTCTAGTCTTCTAATCGCAGAGCGTCTTAGCCGAAAGTCGCACGGGGGAAGGGGGCGGGCTGCATCCCTGCACTCCGCTGCTTGGAAGCCCATCCGCCGCCGCCGCCCTCCCCGTCGCCTTTTCTACCTGCGAACAAAGGAGGGTTTCCCACCTGGTCCTCGGGCGATGCCCCTGGGGGACCCGAAGCCCCGCGCTGGGGAGGAAGGGGTTAAAGACCCCCCCCCACTCACCCAACAGGAAACTGCCTGGCAGGAGGGAGTGTGAGAGAATCCCTCTGCCCTCCCCCCTCGCAACGCTTCCCTTCCCACCCCTTGGCCTGCCCCTCCCTCCCTCCCTCCCTCCCCCGCCCCCTCCCTCCCCCTGCATCTTCCAGCTGGAATCTGTTGCTCGCCTCGTCTGGGCTGCAGCCGCCGCCGAGCTCCTCCAGCCCCCCCCCCGACCCCACCCCAAAATCTCCCCCGGCTCCCCGTTCTCCCCTCTCCCAGCCCCCCCCCTCCCACCGGACCTTGGGAAGAAAGGGGGCCGGGAGCTCCGCAAGATGTGAGCCCGGGAGAGGCGGAGGGAGGCGGCTGGGGGGGCTGCCTTGGCCCCTTCCCCACCCAGGCTGGGAACGGCGCGGCGATGGAGGGCGGCAGCAGCAGCGGAGCCCGCCTCGGAGGTCCCCGGGGCCATCGCTAGGGGAGCCCCGGCCGTGGGAGCGGGCGCCTCCGGGGATGGGTCGGAGCGAGAAGCCGGGGGGCGAATTCTTCTGAGTCCCGCCCGCCCCCTCCCCACCCTCGCTGGCAAGGCTTGCCCCGAGGCACCGACCGAGCCCTTCCCGAGCCCGCTCCGGACGGTGAGTAATTGGCCTGCGAAGCGGGGGGGGGGGGGTTCCACCGGCTCCCCATTTCCCCCTCTCCCACCCACCCACCCACGCGTGGGCTCGGCTCCTCCGGGGGATTAGTTGACCGGACCTCTGTGGAAGGTGTGGGGAGGGTCCCGTGTGGTTCCTGGGGGGGGGAGAAGAGGGGAAGCTGGGGGGTGTTTCAAACCCATCCCGACTCTTCCCCCTCCCCACCAATGTCTTCCCCTGGAGGGGGGGGGCAGATTGGGACCTCTCCAGGGGCTGCTTCCCTCCCCTCTGCCTCCTGGACTTTGGGGGGCCACCAGCCATCCCCATCAGATGGGGGGCATTTGATTGGCAGGCTAGCTAAGGGGGTAGACTTTGTCCCCCTCCCCCAAGGAACTGCCTGGGCCCCTGCGGGAAGGGAAAGATATTTATGGGTGCTCCTAGAAGCACCCCACATTCTGGCCCCTTCCTTGGTTGTTTCTGCTCCTGGGGGGGGGGCAAGAGGGAGAAGGTTCGGATGGATTGTGCCCCTCGGGAAGGGGCAATCCCTCAAAGGAGCAGGGCTGGGATGGACAACTTTCTGGGGGGAGGGGCTTTGATCTGGGGGGGGGGACTCCTTGCAGGGAGGGCCCCTCCTGAATTGGGATCCCCAGGGGTCTAGTCCTCTCCACAACTTTGCCTCCTCCTCATCTGGCGTCCTGCTAGATGAGCTTGCTAGTTTTTGGAATCCCACCTGAAGATTTACACCTGGTCAGGAGTTTGGGGCCGCTGGAAATGCCCTTCCTGGGGCTGAAAACACAGGCAGTCCTCGACTTACGACCACAGTTGTTAAGTGAGACATTTGTCAGGCAAGTTTTGCTCCAGTTTTACGACTTTCCCCATCACTGTTGTTAAGTGGATCACTGCAGTGGTTGAGTTAAAAAACCCCGTTGTTAAGCGAATCGCGATCCCCGGTTGACTTTGCTTGTCAGAAGGTCGCAAAAGGGGATCGCGTGACCCCAGGACCGTCATAAATAAAAGCCAATTTGCCCAACATCTGAATTCTGTATTCCGTGACTACGAGGATGCTACAATGGTCGTAAGTGTGGGGAAAAAACGGGTCGTAAGGCCCTTTTTCCAGTGCCGTTACTTCTAATGGTCGCTAAGTGAGTGGTTGTGATTCGGAGACTATCTGCAGACCCTGGAGGGAGCTGAGGTTGACTCCTGCTGGCTCCATTCTTCCACCCACAAACCTGGTGGAGGGGGGGGGGGTTGCAAAAAAAAGACTGCCTGCCTCCCCCCCCCCCCTTTCCTGCACAGCTTCTTGGCTGTCGGGCCCCATTTGGGATTTTCTGTAAACCAGCTTTGTGTAACTCACTTGGGGCTTACTTTTGGGGGGCAAGTGGGGGGGGGCTCTCTTGCCTTGGGGAGGGGGGAGGGAGGCCTTGCCCCTCGGTGCTCCCGCCTTGGGACGGTCCCCGCTGTGGCATCCTGAGTGAGGAAGTTGGTGGCAATTTGGCAAAACTTGGGAAGCCAGGATCCTGCTTTAAGGCTCTTCCTCCCAGCCATTGTTCCCAGAAACAGCAGGGAGAGAGAGAGAGAGAGGGATTCGGGATACAGAAATTGAAGGAAAAGGAGGCACTCTTGTCGGAGGGCCCATCCTTGGGGAGCTAACGGGCGGGGGGGGGGGGTCGTGCCCTGGTCCCACTCCTCCGGCATAGATCAGGGAGCGTTGCCGATTCTTTGTTCCCGGGACCTCCTGAGCATCCGGAGGGGAGGTGAAGGGTTCCTGCCTCCTTCGCTTTGGAATCTCAGGAATCGCCTTTTCTCGCAAAAGTCCTGGGAAAAGTTGTTGCTTTGTGGCGTTGCTAAGTTGCGTTGTTTGGTTGATTTAAGAGGAGGAGGGGGCTGTGAGTGACCCCCCCCTCCCGAAGACTGTGAGGAGGAGGGGGCGGGGAATCCCTCTCGGTCTCAGGTCCATAGGTTGCAAGGCTGCCTCCACTTTGTGGCCAGTGAGGGGGCTGGATGGGGAGGGGTTTTCGGTGGGGAGGGAAAGAAGGGTGCCTGGGAGAAGCCAGCTCCTTTCTGGACTTTTTGGGGGTGCCAGGGGAGGGGAGGGGGACGGGGAAACAAAGGGACCCGGCCGACTTGCAGGAAGAGGCGTGGAGAGTCGCCCCGAAGTGGTGAAACCTGGAATTTGGGAGGGGGGGTGGCAGCGGCTGCCAGGTGGGCTCCCAGAGAAGCCGAAAGGGGGCGGGGCCAAGCTCTCCTTCCTTTCCTCCTTCTCTGCCCCCCCTCCTTTGGCAGGTTTGATGCTGGGGGGGCTGGGGGGGGGCTTTCTTGCAACTCGGTGGGCGTCGGGCTGAAGCCTTCCTGGTCAAGTTTGTCTCTGAGGGCCCTGCATTCTGCAGAAGCTCAGAGGCACAGGGAGTCCTCGACTTATGACCACAACCAAGCCCCAAATTCCCGTGAGACGTTTGTTAGGCGAGCATTGCGCCATTTTTACGACCTTTCCTGCCACCGTTGTTAAGTGAATCGCCGCAGTTGACGAGTTAGTTAAGCGGATCGGGCTTCCTCCTTGGCTTTGTCGGGAGGTCGCTAAAAGGGGATCGCGTGACCAAGGGACGTTGCAGCCGTCATAAATGTGAGCCAGTTGCCCACGTGATGCTGCAACGGTTGTTAAGTGTGAAAAACGGCTATAAGTCTCTTCTTTCC
Source organism: Thamnophis elegans (assembly GCF_009769535.1). NCBI lineage: Eukaryota > Metazoa > Chordata > Lepidosauria > Squamata > Natricidae > Thamnophis > Thamnophis elegans. The sequence goes on along the minus strand of NW_022473726.1, from coordinate 30,645 downwards.
ATGTTGCTGTAACTTTGACAAAGTTGGAACTTCTCCGTAATAAATCCAAGGAGCATCGAAAGACAGAGTTGGAGGGGACCTTGGAGGTCTTCTAGTCCAACCCCCTGCTCAGGCAAGAGACCCCAGACCAGGGGTCTCCAAACTGGGCAACTTGTGGACTTCAGCTCCCAGAATTCCTCAGGCAACCAGTTGCCCCGATTGGAGACCCCTGCCCGAGATTATTCCAGACAAATCCAGACTTTGGCAGCTGAGCGAATGGCTGTAGGTCGAGAACTGCCTGAACTTAAGCCGAAGACTTCATGCTCTGCTGGTGATCTTCTGGGATCTTGTGATCGAATCCAGCAAGACAGACGAGCAGGAGAAGCCACTTTTCTTTGGATACCAACCGCAGGTGCAGGAAGAGGGAGGCAGGGAGGAAAACTCACCTCCACGCAGTCTCAGGTGTGTGTGTTTTTTTTAATGCCAGGTGGAGACACGTCCTTTGATGCGTTGCGGATCTCAGGCCAGTTTCTGGGGACTAGCTCAGATTCATGGTTTATGAGTGGACACACAAAAAAAAGGGGTGGGTGGGAAATCAGCCCGGCACCAATTCAGTCACCAGTTCTGCCAGCAGTTCTTTGGACCTCCCCCCCCAAAATGCTTGGGTCCTGATGACCCTCAGCGGGGTTAGGAGAAATCTTTGGTACTTATTGTTGGAGACATTTATTTCGATGGAAAAAAACAGAATGGCAATAAGAAAATAAAAGGAAGGAAGGAAGGAAGGAAGGAAGGAAGGAAGGAATGACAGAGTATCAGAATAATAGAGTTGGAAAGGGACCTTGGAGGTCTTCTAGTCCAACCCCTTGCTCAAGCCAGAAGACCTGGCTGGAGAATTCTGGGAGTTGAAGTCCACAAGTCTTAAAGTTGCCAAGTTTGGGAACCACTGAAATACTGGAACAATGCTGTTTCCCAAATCAGGCTGGGGAATTGGAGATTGCTCTCAGTTAGAGACTGGATGTGCTCATAACTTTTCCTTTGTATTTCAAACGAAGGTCCATTCATCCCAGGCCTGTGGAACAGCCCGCCACTGGGAGAAGGAGGAGCAGGGTCTTCCTAAACCTTATTTCAAAATGGTTCCGTTCCCTTGTGTTGTCCAAGCGATCCTCACAATAAAGGAGGATATTTGTAGCTCAGGGGTTGAACTGTGGTGGGCTCCTTGGGGTCTCTCTGAGCTTGCAGACGTTTCATGACCCAACTAGCTAATATCATCAGTGCTAGAAGAAGTGGCGTTTGCAGAGAAGAGGAGGAGGAGGACTGTGGGGTCCTGCGGTTTCGTGACCCAGCTAGGTAACATCATCAGTGCTAAGGAGCCGAGGTGGCGCAGTGGTTAAATGCAGCACTGCAGGCTACTTCAGCTGACTGCAGTTCTGCAGTTCGGCGGTTCAAATCTCACCGGCTCAGGGTTGACTCAGCCTTCCATCCTTCCGAGGTGGGTAAAATGAGGACCCGGATTGTTGTTGGGGGCAATATGCTGACTCTGTAAACCGCTTAGAGAGGGCTGAAAGCCCTATGAAGCGGTACATAAGTAACTATTGCTATTGCTATTGCTAGCAGTAGAAAGGGTGGTAGGGGAAACGTCGGAGGTGCCCCTTTTATTGTCCCACTTAGGAGAAGAAAATTAGGAATGCAGCCGCCGTTGAATCCTGAGATTTGGCAGCTCCTGGATTCCAAAGGCAGGAATTCCTGTGAGATTCCTGCCTTTCCACACCAACTTGATCCCAGCTGAGATAGATAGAAAGATGTATTGTTTTTTGTTTCTCGATTCGTCTTTCTCCTTCTTCTTCCATAGCCTCTTTCTTTCTTCCTTTGTTTCTGGCCCTCTCCCTCCCTCCCTCGCTCTCCCTCTTCCCTCTCAAACAGCATCAGCTGGAAAGTCCCGGGTTCAGATTTCACCGTGAATGGTTCCCGCCTGGGAATTCTGGAAGAGGAACACCTCTTGAGTGGGGGGGGGGGAGAAAGGCGGGGAGGCGGGCACCGAATTGGGGAAAGGACTTGGGTGGAAATAAAGGCCCCTTTGAGGGACTCCTGGAGAGCCTCAACATCTGCTCCCGTGCAGGAATCCAGATGGGAAAGTTGTGCTGGAAGGCGGTCAGCGAAAGGAGCCCTTTCGCCTCTCGAGGTCACCGCTCCATCCCCTTGTCCGGCTGTTTTCCCTAGTAGGATGAGGAACAGAATCTGCCTTTTGTCTCCACTAATTCCGTTCTTCCCGTTCTCCGGAATTAGAGAGAAAAACAACTCTCCCCCACTGTTGTCCCGAAGGTGATTTATTTTATTTTTTTTCTCCCCAAAGGCAACTGGATTTCCTTGGTTTCTTTTTCCTTCCAAAACATTTCACTTCTCATCCAAAAAGCTTATTCAGTTGTGAATAGGAAGAAATAGGAATCGAAGAGGCTTCTCGGATGGGAAGCGAAATGTTTTCGAAGAAAAATAAAACAAGGAAATCCGCTTGTCTCTTGGGGCAAAAAAAAGGACAGATAATCCTCAGTTTATGATCCCAAAAAGTATGTTGCTAAGTGAGAAATGTGTTAAGTGAGTTTTGCCCCATCTTAAAATCTTTTTTTTTTATTAATAATATGTATTTATAACCAATTTTTCCCTACAGTTGACAATATACTTGAAGATTGCTTTCTTAACATCCCATAGATCCATCTTATCTTACAACGGTCCTACTTCTTCTTCCCTCCCTCCCTCTTTCCTTCCCTCGTTTCTTCTCTCCTACTCCCCTTCCTTTCCTCCTTCCTTCCCTCCCTCCTTCCCCTTCTCTCCTTCCTTCCTTCCTTCCCTCCTTTCTTTTCTCCTTCTCTTTCTCTCCTTCCTTCCCCCCTTCCTTCTCTCCTACATTCCCTCCTTCCTTCCCTCCTTTCTTCTCTCCTTCTCTCCTTCCTTCCCTCCTTCCTTCCCTCCTTTCTTCTCTCCTTCTCTCCTTCCTTCCCTCCTTCCTTCCCTCCTTTCTTCTCTCCTTCCCTCCTTCCTTCCCTCCTTCCTTCCTTCCTTCCTTCCTTCCCTCCTTTCTTTTCTCCTTCTCTCCTTCCTTTCCCCCTTCCTTTCCTCCTTCCTTCCCCCCTTCTTTCTTGCCACGGTCATTAAGTGAACCCAGCTTCCCATTGACTTGGCTTGTCAGAAGGCCGCAAAAGAGGATCGCGTGACCCCCGGGACGCTGCGAACCGTCATAAATGCGAAGTAGTTGTCAAAAATCCGAATGTAAATCAGGTGGGCGTAGGGGATGCTGCAACGGTCGTTAAGCGTGGAAAAAATGTAACAAGTTGCTTTTTCAGTTCAGTTGTAGCTTCCGTCACTAAGTGGACTGTTGTAAGTCAAGGACTGCCTCTCCCTTTGCGACAAGCATGACCTGGAGGATTGAGGCATTCCGTAGACCAGTGTTTCTCAACCTTGGCGACTTTAAGTCCTGTGGACTTCAACTCCCAGAATTCCCCAGCCAGCGAGAGCTGGCTGGGGGATTCTGGGAGTTGAAGTCCACAGGATTTAAAGTTGCCAAGGTTGAGAAACACTGCCATAGATATTTCTTCACCCTTCTGGGCAACTTTTGCAAGATTCGAAGGGGCTCTTCAGATTAACAGAGTTGGAAGGGACCTTAGAGATCATCTAGTCCAACCCCCCGCCCAAGCAGGAGACCCTGCACCATTTCTGACAGATGGCATCCCAGTCTCTTCTTGAAAGCCTCCAGGGATGAAGCTCCCACAACTTCCAAAGGCAACTTCTGTTCCATGGGTGGATTGTTCTCACTGTCAGAAAATTCTTCCTTATTTCCAGGTTGAATCTCTCCTTGTCCAGTTTCCATCCATTTTTCCTTGTCTGGCCTTTGGAGAATCGCTTGACCCCCCCAGCTCCTCTCTGTGGCAGCCCCTCAAGTATTGGAAGATGCTCTCCTGTCTCCCCTGGTCCTTCTCTTCTCCAGGCTGGCCCTGCCCAGTTCCTGCAACCGTTCTTCATTTTCTGTTTTATTCAGGGGTGGAATCCAGCAGGTTCTGACAGATTCTGGAGAACCGGTAGCGGAAATTTTGAGTAGTTCGGAGAACCGGCAAATGCCACCTCTGGCCGGCTCCAGAGTGGGGAGAGAATGGAGATTTTGCAGCATCCTTCCCCTGGAGTGGGGAGAGAATGGACATTTTGCAGTATCCTTCCCCTGGAGTGGGGAGGGAATGGGGATTTTGCAGCATCCTTCCCGTGGAGTGGGGAGAGAATAGAGATTTTGCAGTATCCTTCCCGTGGAGTGGGGAGAGAATGGAGATTTTGCAGTATCCTTCCCGTGGAGTGGGGAGAGAATGGAGATTTTGCAGTATCCTTCCCGTGGAGTGGGGAGAGAATGGAGATTTTGCAGTATCCTTCCCCTGGAGTGGGGAGGGAATGGGGATTTTGCAGCATCCTTCCCGTGGAGTGGGGAGGGAATGGGGATTTTGCAGTATCCTTCCCGTGGAGTGGGGAGAGAATGGAGATTTTGCAGTATCCTTCCCCTGGAGTGGGGAGGGAATGGGGATTTTGCAGCATCCTTCCCGTGGAGTGGGGAGAGAATGGAGATTTTGCAGTATCCTTCCCGTGGAGTGGGGAGAGAATGGAGATTTTGCAGTATCCTTCCCCTGGAGTGGGGAGAGAATGGACATTTTGCAGTATCCTTCCCGTGGAGTGGGGAGGGAATGGGGATTTTGCAGTATCCTTCCCGTGGAGTGGGGAGAGAATGGAGATTTTGCAGTATCCTTCCCCTGGAGTGGGGAGGGAATGGGGATTTTGCAGCATCCTTCCCGTGGAGTGGGGAGAGAATGGAGATTTTGCAGTATCCTTCCCGTGGAGTGGGGAGAGAATGGAGATTTTGCAGTATCCTTCCCGTGGAGTGGGGAGAGAATGGACATTTTGCAGTATCCTTCCCGTGGAGTGGGGAGAGAATGGAGATTTTGCAGTATCCTTCCCGTGGAGTGGGGAGAGAATGGAGATTTTGCAGCATCCTTCCCGTGGAGTGGGGAGGGAATGGGGATTTTGCAGTATCCTTCCCCTGCCACGCCCACAGAACCGGTAGTAAAAAGAAAAATTGAATTTCACCACTGGTTTTCTTCTTCTTGGGTCTGCCCTCCTCCGAGCTCCAGTTGCTTCTTTCCATCGCCTTTCTTCTCCCCCCCCCACCCCGTTCCTAATTCTCCCCGCTGTCCTCTCCTGACCCCCCCTCCCAGTTCCTGGGATTCCTCCTTAAAGCGTGGCACCCCAAACCGGACTTCAGATGGGGGCTGGCCCACGCAGAGGAAAAAGGATTAAAGAATTCCCAGGGCTTAAATTCTACTTCTGTCGATGCAGCTGAAAGAAAAAAGAGCTGCCTTCGCCGTTTTCCAGCCCCTTCGTGCCAGGCCCCTGACTCACGGTCTGTTTGCAGGCTCCCTTTCTCTCCCCCCCCCCCTGCACGATTCCCTTAGCTGGGAGGACTGGGAAGAGGGAGGACGGCATCTTCCCAGCTCCCTAATTCCCGGGATAAATGCCACAGTCCAAGGTGCCACACCTGGAATTGAAGGAGAAGTCTGTTCCTCCTGCAGAGGGATTTTTTTTTTAATTTAGATTTTTAAAAGGAGGGAAGGAAGGAGAGAAGGAGAAAAGGAAGGAGGGAAGGAAGGAGAGAAGAAAGGAGGGAAGGAAGGAGGGAATGTAGGAGAGAAGGAAGGGGGAAGGAAGGGGGGAAGGAAGGGGAAAAGGAAGGAGAGAAAGAGAAGGAGAAAAGAAAGGAGGGAAGGAAGGAGAGAAGGAGAGAAGAAAGGAGGGAAGGAAGGAGGGAATGTAGGAGAGAAGGAGGGGGGAAGGAAGGAGGAAAGGAAGGGGGAAAGGAAGGAGAGAAAGAGAAGGAGAAAAGAAAGGAGGGAAGGAAGGAAGGAGAGGAGAGAAGGAGGGAAGGGGAAGGAGGGAGGGAAGGAAGGCGAGTAGGAGAGAAGAAACGAGGGAAGGAAAGAGGGAGGGAGGGAAGAAGAAGTAGGACCGTTGTAAGATAAGATGGATCTATGGGATGTTAAGAAAGCAATCTCCAAGTATATTGTCAACTGTAGGGAAAATTGGTTATAAATGCATATTATTAATAACAGTTATGAGATCATATAATTGTGAATGTATATATGAAACTGATAAAATAAAATAAAAATTAAAAAAATAATTTAGATTTTTATCCCGCCTTTATTACTAACGCAAGTAATAAAATAATTCAAAGTGGCGAACATGCCTACTATCCCTTCCCCCTCCTATTTTCCCCCATAACAACAACCTTATGAGGTGGGTCGGGCTCAGAGAGCGTGACTGGCCCAAAGCTGCTTTTCATGGCTAGATCTGGGACTAGAACTCCCAGTCTCCTGGCGGTTGGCTCCAAGTCACCCGGCTGGCTTCCATACCTAAGGCAGAACTAGAACTCAGCGTCTCCTGGTTTTTAATCCAGACCGAGGCGGGTCCAATCTGCAGCCTGTGGTTCCATGAGTTCCTGGACATCTTGTAACGCAGCCCCGCGAGATATAGTAAAAAAAAAATCCCTAAAAATAATAAACTAACGTTGTTTATGTATATTAACTACCGTGTATATTTTATAGAAGGCCCAAGCATTGCACGGGACTCAGGCAGGCCAAAAGTTTGGAACATCCGTGCACGGCGTGAACCTGGATGTTTTGCACAGACATGACCTCATCCTAGCTGACAGACACCTCTCCGCTTTCTGCGGCTGTATGGAGAAGCCACAGGAGGCATCTGTCACGCAGAAGACCCCTGGAGCAGTGTTTCTCAACCTTGGCAACTTGAAGATGTCCGGACTTCAACTCCCAGAATTCCCCAGCCAGCGAATGCTGGCTGGAGAATTCTGGGAGTTGAAGTCCGGACATCTTCAAGTTGCCGAGGTTGAGAAACACTGCCCTGGAGGGTTCTCCTGCTTGGAGGCTTCAGGAGTCCCAACAGATGTGGGACAGGCACATCATCTGGAAGGAATGTGGATGAAGCTTTACCGAAGGAAGCTGCTTTCCACCTTCAGCTGGAGAATTCTGGGAGTTGAAGTCCATTCTTCTTCAAGCCACCAAGGCTGCAGATCACTGCTCTTGGCCAAGGTTCTTCAAATTTGGCAACTTTTAAGACTTCCGGACTTCCACTCCTAGAATTCCCGAAACAAGAATGCATCCCCTTTGGATGTGAATCCCACCCACCCACCCCCTCAATTTGGGATTCCTGCTTATTCTCTTGCAGTCCCTTCCTCTACGACCTTCTCTTTCCTTCTTCTCGTTCCTTCTTCTCTTTCCTTCATTTTCTTCTTTCCTTCTTCTCTTTCCTTCTTTCCTTCTTTCCTTCTTCTCTTTCCTTCTTCTCTTTCCTTCATTTTCTTCTTTCCTTCTTCTCTTTCCTTTCCTTCTTTCCTTCTTCTCTTTCCTTCTTCTCTTTCCTTCATTTTTTTCTTTCCTTCTTCTCTTTCTTCTCTTTCCTTCATTTTCCTCCTCTTTCACCTCCTGTTTTCTCTCTCTTGGTTTGATGAGGCAGGAGGGAAGAAAAAGGAATGGCTGGCTGGAGAATTCTGGGAATTGAGGTCCGCAAGTTGCCCGGTTTGGAGGCCCCTTCTCTAGAGCAAGGATCAGACACACACACACACACCCCTCCCTGCTCTGGAGAGAGCAACCCTTGTACAGGATTCCCTCCCTGGCTGAGGCCACCAAGGCTGGGAACGCCAAGAAGACATTATCCAGGAGGAAAAGAATCCTCTTTCTTTCCCAGCTTCTGCCTTCCGGAGCATCCAAGGGCTTTAAGTTAGGAGAGGACATTGCCCAGACCAGTCACCAAGAAGACACAGGACAGTCCAGGTGAGGGGTGGGGGGCTGGCCCCTTCCTCTGCAAAGGCTCTGCCTTTCATCTTCATTTCCACTCCACCCTGAACCGGCCCTCCTCCTTCTCTCCGTCTTCCCAAGGGAGCCCTTTCGTCTCCCCCCGCCTTTCTTTCCCCCCCCCCCCCCGGAGTTCGCCAAGGCTCCCCCTACCAGCTGCTGGCCGGAGGAATGTCGGAATGTCGCCTTTGTCCATCTCAACGCCAAACTGGATTTGGAAAAGCAAACTAACAGCTTTTTCACAAGCACTTCACACGTCGTTCTTCCTCCTCCTCCTCCTCTTCTCCTCCTCTTTCAGGAGTTCTTTCCTGCCCTCAGTTCTTCTCACCCCGGGTAGCCTCTTGCAAGCAAGGCCCAGGTTGAAGGGGGCTCCCCTGCCCCCTCCTCAAATGGTGATGTTTGCCTGGAGGATCCTGGAGCCAGACTGCAAAACTCGGACGGTTTTTTTTAAAAAATTTCCTTTGAACCTCTCTTTTTTCTTTCTTGGGGTCCCGCCACAGACCCCCTACTCCTTTTAAAGCATCCAGCACTTCCTTCCTTTATTTCTTTATTTCTTTCTCTTTCCCCACTGAGCATTTTGGTAACCCCACCCTCCCTCCCTGACATGGATGATGTTCCCTAGGTGGGTCAAGAAATGTCTGCAATACATTTATATACATATACATACATACATACATACATACATACATATATATATATATATGTTATATTTATGCTGATAAATAAATAAAGGGAGACTAGTATAGATCTATTTCAAGCTATTTAGCTCTCATCAGCTAGCCATACCCAAGTTTTTGGGAATCGAACCTCTGCTCTATTGCCTCCCAGGCAATGTAACAAAAAAGGCAACAGTAAAAAATATTGGGTTTCTGTCTGGATGGACTCTTGTGACGAGCCTAATGACAGAGAGTGGAAGTGTGACCTTCCTCCCATACTTGGGCATATCAGGGGTTGTGACTTTAAGTATATATATATATATTCTGACTGTGTTTGATAAAAAGCTATACCGTGTACGGGCTCTGGGAAGTCCGGGGGGGGGGGAAGGGAGGTGGGATTCTGGGGGGGAGAGGGGGAAATATAGTATGTGCTGGATTTTAAACTGATTAATATGATTGCACTTGTATACTGTTGCGTTGTTAATTCTAGTGTAAAACTAGGAAGCTGAATATATTGATAGATAGTAGAAAGGGGGGTAGAGACGGTGGGAGAGAGGATCGGAGGGAGGGTGAGATGGAAGGGAGGGAGTGGATTGGGAGAGAGGAGTGATAGAGGGGGAGGGGAAGTAGGAGAGGGGAATGTTGGAGGGGAGAAAGGAAAGTTGGAGGGGGGGTGATAGAAAGGGTGTATGGAGGGTTGAAGTGGTATATTGGGTTTGTATTTTGGGGAGTATTGTTGACAAGGATGGGTGTGTTTATTGTTCAATGTTATATGGCCCCGGTTATGCACAGTATATATGTGACCGTATGAAATGAAAATGAAACAAAACATATTTACACAAGAAATGTCTGCAAGAAAACCACCACGGACCCCAAAACCCAACTCTGGGCCACAAAGACTCACTTCTACTGGAGCCCCAGCACGGGGGAAGTCGACTCAGGGCAAGCGAAGGCCCAGGGTGGTTCAACTTGCCTGGAAAGGAAAGTTTCAGGGGTTGAGATGTGAGATGTCCTGTCCCAGGTCTGGAAGACGGGGAGGCAGAGGGAGGAGAAGGGTTGATTATATCCAGCCCCACTGAACTGGTTGTATGGTGTGTCAATTTTTAACATTGTGTTTCTTATCTATAATTTTTTTCTTTTGCATAATATTTTTATTTCCGTTTCATTCTATACAATCACATGTTTACTGTGCATAACCCGAGCATGTAACATTGAGTAATAAACACAGCCCTCACTTATATAGAAAATGCCCCCTTCAATACAAACCCAATATACCGCCTTAGCCCACCATACACCCTCTTTCAACCCCCTCCAACTTTCATTCTTCCTTCTCTCATACCCCTCTACACCTACTTCCCCTCCCCCTCCATCTAACCCTAACCCTATCACTCCCTCTCTTAATCCATTCCCTCCCTTCCTTCTCCTCCTCCTCTCTCTCCCCCTCTCCACCCGCCTTCTTCTTTCACTCAGCTCCTCCCTTCGGTATACTTCTATTACCTTCCAATATATTCGGTTTGTTCAGTTTTGACACTAGCATTAAAAAGCCACAGTATACAAGTGCAATCATGTACCTTAAAGTTTAATTTATCTATAATTTTTAAATAAGCTTTTTTATCTTGCTTGTGAGCCGCCCAGAGTCCCAATGGGAGTGGGCGGCATACAAATTTTTATTAAACTCGAAACTATTAAACTCGAAGAACTCAGGAGGAGTCTCTGGATAGCAAGGAAACCAGAATCTTTTCTTGTTTATTTTTAATGTTGAGAAATGAAAAAAAAAAACCTCTTGTGTGTGTGTGGGGGGGAGAGTTTCAATTTAATTTATGTAAATCAGCAGCAACCGCTCCTTTTCCCACACTCAGGCCAGCGGAGAGAGCCAGAGGAGACCGCGTGAAAAAGCAAACAGGACTCAGACATCCGTTGAAGCCGAACAGGGCCAGGCCTAGGAGGGTATTTTTGGCCCCGGCTGAGGAATCAGGAAGTGGGTGTCTGGGGCAGCCCCCTTTGGAGAGAGTCACCGAGTGGGACCCCCCTCACGCCAGGGCTTTTGAGGAAAGGAAAGGAATGGGAACCGTGGAGAAGGGCAGAGGGCAGGAAGGAAGAAGGGAATTGAGCCCCGGGTTTCTGTTGCTAACTGAGTTTGGCTCCGTTTTGCTCCGTTGTTCAGTGAATCAACATCGTCGTTAAGTTAGCGACACGGTTGTTAAGCGAACCTGGCTGCTGCCCCGTTGATTTTGCTCGTCGGGAGGTTGCCACGGGGGGGTCACGTGACTCCGGGACACCGCAAGCGTCATAAACACGAGTCAGTTGCCAGGCATCCGAATTCTGATCGCGTGACCATGGGGAGGTTGCAACTTTAAGTGTGAAAAAGGGTTGTAAGTCACTACTTTCAGTGCCGGTGTAACTTCGGACGGACACTTAACGGGGGTTCTGGCAGTCTCGACTGCCGGTTAACTCGTAGGCGCACCACACGGACGTGCGCTGTGCAATAAGAATTGTTCTGTGCAGAATAGCAATAGCAGTTAGACTTATATAGCGCTTCATAGGGCTTTCAGCCCTCTCTAAGTGGTTTACAGAATCAGCATTTTGCCCCCAACAACAATCTGGGTCCTCATTTCACCCACCTCGGAAGGATGGAAGGCTGAGTCAACCCTGAGCCGGTGAGATTAGAACCGCTGAACTGCAGCTAACAGTGGCCTGCAGTACTGCACCCTAACCACTGCGCCACCTCGGCAAAAAACAATATGGCGCCACCCAGAGAACCGGTTTGGGGGCGTGGCAGGCCTGGGTCACTGGCGGTTCCAGCCACCCTGGACACCAAACCACTACCAGCCCGTCTGACCCGGTCCGAACTGCCAGGAACCCACCACTGCCCTCAACGAATGGGTGTCCGCTGGGTTTCCCTCCCCACAGCCCTCCCGGGGCCATAGGAGTGTTGCAGCCCCAGCACCTCCGGAGACGGGCTTATCCCCCAGTGCTGACAAGGACTCAGAAGAGAGGGCTGTGGCCGTGCGTCTTCTCACCCAAGTGGCCCACTGCACAGCTGGCACCAAACTGGTTTGGCTGCACAGCTGGCAGCAGTGGGTCCTGGCTGAAAAGATGCACAGGGTTGTGACCCAGATGTTAAAGTGCCGATAGCCCCCCCCCCGGTCGCTGTCCTTTCTGTGGCCCTTTGGCCCATCTGGGGAGGGGGGGGGGTCTTCTCAACCTCTGGAGTTGGCAGAAGGCTGCCCCCGACTCCTCCTGTGGCGGCTCTCCTGCCCCTTTGGGCCTGAACTGGGCCTGGGTTGCTCAGCCAGGGGTGCCAGGAGACCCAGCCCAGGAGATCCGATGCCTGCCGGTCCTTTCCTCCTGCAGGAATCCTGCGCTGGCTCCTTTCAGATCCTGCCTTCAATGGATTCTTTTGTTGTCTGCTCCTAGAGAACTCTGCTTGCAACGGGAATGCCTCGGTGTGTGTGTGTGTGTGTGTGTGTGTGTGTGTACACAATTGAAGCGACACAACATCCACTCATTTGTCATACGGCACTTTCACATCCTATTTCAGTAAAAAGAAGGAGCACGGGGTGTGTGAAATGCCAAGCCGAGAATATAAATTCTGAAATCTTGAAGAGGACAAAAACACGTCGAAATTGCAAATGTAACTTGGTTTGTCGCAGGTGGGGAATCTGTTTTGACACGCTGGACGCTTCGTGCTGTGCAACACAGCAACCTGCTTGTGTGCGTGTGTCTCTCTCTCTCCCTCCCAGGAAAAGGGCCCGGGGACACCAGCCTTACCATGCCCGAAGGCGCCCGCCGGGTCAGCACCAAGGAAAGAGGCAGCCCAGGTTAGTCCGTGCGCCCATGCGGCATCCACCCACACGCCTGGGAAGGGGGGGGGGGAAGGTTCCATGGGGTGGAGGGGGGGGAACAGAACCCCCTTCCCCAGATCTTTGCTCCAATTCTGGTTTTTGCATTCCAGGATTTTGTGCATGGCTGTTGTGGCTGTTGCAAACCTTGCTTTCTCCCCCCCCCCCTTTGGAGAGATTTGAGGGGAGGGAGGTGGCGAGCAGAGAAGGGGCAGAGTGCGGGTGGGTGGGGGGTTCCCTTTCTTTGCACGCTGCCCCTCCCAGCATGCCTTGCGAGGGAAACCACAGCTTTGAAAGGTGAGAAAAAACCCCCACAAAGGATGTGGAGAGGCAGGAAGCCACTTTCTTATTCTTCTTCTAAGGGTGAAAAGAGCCGGAGGGGGTGGGGGGAGAACCAGCTGCCCTCCCTACCTCCAAGTGGGCTCCTTACCTGTGCTTCCCCCCCACACACACAACATTCGTGGCTGGGAGGCCGGGGGGGGGGGTCTTTTGGGGAAGTGACTGCAGAGCCTGTTGCTCCCTCCCTCGGCAGCCCCCAGGCCCTCCTCTACCTCCTCGCTGGCTGGAATCGGGACCAAGATGGCGTCGGGCCCCATCCTGGGCAGCTGCACCTCGGTGAACACCGTCTGCTCGGACAGCGACCGCCCCGTCAGCCTCAGCTCCTCGGCCTCCTCGGCCTCTCTGCAGGACGGCGCCAGCGCCTTCGGCAGCAGCATCGGGCTGGGGGGCTGCCCTCCCGCTTACTCCCAGCAGAACGGCAGCGACATCAGCCTGGATCTGACCCCTGTGACGCTGCTGGACCGGCTGGCGGACACCCCGGGAGGAGATGGGCAGCAGTGCTGCGGCTGGGCACCGGGTCCCGGCCGAGCCAAAGAACGGCGGGTCAAGCCGTCCCATCTGGACCGGGTGGTGCTGGAGATTGTGGAAACTGAGCAGGCTTACGTCCGGGACCTCAGGAGCATCGTGGAGGTAGGAGGGCAGGAGTGGGGTGGGGGTACGAGGGAGGGCAGGAGGAGAACTTGGGGGCTCACAAAGGAGCTTTGGGGCATACAAGCATGCGACTCCTGACTTCGACTCGTTAAAGCAGCCACATCCTCTCCCGGATCGCCGGCAATGGCTCAGTTCCTGGAAATTGAGATCCTGGGAGTTGACGCTCGCCCGCCTTAAAGATACCAGGGTTGAGAGCCGAGGTGGCACAGTGGTTAGGGTGCAGCACTGCGGGCCACTTCAGCTGACTGTTATCTGCAGTTCAGCGGTTCTAATCTCACCGGCTCAAGGTTGACTCAGCCTTCCATCCTTCCGAGGTGGGTGAAATGAGGACCCGGATTGTTGTTGGGGGCGATATGCTGACTCTGTAAACCGCTTAGAGAGGGCTGAAAGCCCTAGGAAGTGTTATATAAGTCTAACTGCTATTGCTATTGAGCAGCACTGGACTCAAATGGCATAATTCTTTGCCTGGCTTTGCAACAGCCCTGCAAGGTGGGCCAAGCTGAGGGGGGGGGGAGGAGAAAGAACAGATTACAAAAGCTGTGCTGTTCCAGCGGCTCCCACTCCTCCCATTCAGCAACCCAGCCTCTGTGCGTGCCTGTCTGCCTGTCTGTCTGTCTGTGCACCTGCCTTCTCTCCCAGACCAGCTAAGGGTCTTGGCATAGGTTGTCTGATGCCCTCCCCCTCTCTTTTCTTCCTGCACAGGATTACCTGGGCTGCATTATCGACTGCGGACAGGTGTCTCTGAAACCGGAACAAGTCGGCGCTTTGTTTTGCAACATCGAGGACATCTATGAGTTCAACAGGTGAGACAGGTGTCAACAGGTGCAGTGGGGCCTCGCTTGGCTCAGGCTGGGGAGGGGTCAGCCGGTCTTGGAGTTCAGGGCGGGGCCAAACGCATGGATGTTTGTTTATTTATCCAATTCATTGGACAACCCATCTCACCGCAGGATAACTCTGGGCAGCTTACAGTACAGGTAGTCCTCAACTTATGACCACAATTGTACCCCAAACGCCTGTTGCTAAGCGAGACAATTGTTAAATGAATTTGGCCCCATTTGACAATCTTCCACCGTTGTTAAGTGAACCACTTGCATTGGCACTTTGCACTTAATTTAGTAACACGGTCATTAAGTGAACCTGGCTTCCCCATTGGTTTTGCTTGTCGGAAGGGTTGGGGTTAGGAAGGTCACAAAAGAAGATGCCATGCTCCCCCTGGGACACTGCCACCATCATACTCTGTTTCCCCCCAAATTAGGCAGGGTCTTATTTTCTTTTGACCCCCAAAATAAATAAGCGCTCGGCCTTATTTTCGGGGAGGTCTTATTATTTTGGAGGTGCAGGAGGAGGCGGAGAGCGTGGTCACCTCACGGCGGCTGCTGTGTTGCAATATTTTCCAGAAGGGCTTATTTTAGTGCATGCACTCAAAAGCCCAATTGGGCTTATTATAACAATAGCAATAGCAGTTAGACTTATATACCGCTTCATAGGGCTTTCAGCCCTCTCTAAGCGGTTTACAGAGTCAGCATTATTGCCCCCAACAACAATCAGGGTCCTCATTTCACCCACCTCGGAAGGATGGAAGGCTGAGTCAACCCTGAGCCGGTGAGATTTAAACAGCCGAACTGCAGAACTGCAGTCAGCTGAAATGGCCTGCAGTGCTGCACCCTAACCACTGCGCCACCTCGGGCTCTTCAAGCAATAGCAGTTAGACTTATATACCGCTTCATAGGGCTTTCAGCCCTCTCTAAGCGGTTTACAGAGTCAGCATATCGTCCCCACAGTCTGGGTCCTCATTTCACCCACCTCGGAAGGATGGAAGGCTGAGTCAACCTTGAGCCGGTGAGATTAGAACTGCTGAACTGCAGAACTGCAGTCAGCTGAAGTGGCCTGCAGTGCTGCATTTAACCACTACGCCATCTCGGCTCCTTATTATCCGGGGAGGTCTTATTTTCAGGGAAAACAGGGGATGTACATGCCAGTTGCCGACATCAAGAGTGGGTTGCTATCGGCTACCAGGATTAATGCCGGTTCAGCGTGCAAAAAAATTTGTGTGCTCCGCACACATGAGCATTTGCACCTAAAAAGGCCTGCCCATGCGCAGAATGTTAGAAAAGGAGAAAAAAAATATTTTTTTGCCATAAATATTGTTCTGCAAATGCAGAATCAAGATGGCGGCACCGCTGATAGAAGCGGTTGTGCGGGACAGGGCAGGCCAAGGTACCACGTACTCGGCTGAACTGATCCGAACTGGTAGGAACCCACTTCTGGTCCACATTTTGATCCCTTGACCAGTGGGATGCTGCAATAGTTGTAAGTGTGAAAAAGTGGTCATTAATATTTTTTTTCCAGGGCTGTTGTGTCTTCAAACCGAACTGTTGAAAGTCGAGACTTGCCTGTATTAAAAAATAAAACTATATGAAATGTTTATGATGATTTTCCTGGGCTGAAGGAGGAATGGCCTGGCCCCAATCTTATTTTCCTTTGCCCGCCAGACAATCCCCCTCCTCCTCACCCCTCCTCTTAAGTTTTTTAATATCCCACCAGGATCTCATCTGAGTTCCTGGCAGCCTCCTTGTTTTCCTTTTCGGTTTATTTTTTTCCTGGTGGCCCTGAACTCAGCAAACTTTTCTTCTGCTTTTGATTTTTGGTGAAATGGCCTGGAATCCAGCAAGGAAGGAGCTGCGCATAAACATTTTAAGACAATGTCTCATAAAACGGGATCTCGAATAAGTCAACCTAATAACTTCTGGGGGATTTATGGCCATGGGAATCGGCTTAGGACAAGCGCCAAGACTTTTCTGGGATGGAGAGGGGGGGGGGGGGAAGACGGACGTCTGGCTCCCAGGGAGAGTCATCGTGAAATTCTTTTCTTAGAAGGCTTTGTGGTCCTGAGTCACCTGGAGTAGAAAAAGGCGATCGACGGGGTTTTTGTAGCCAAGAGGAGAAATAAATTCTGTGGCCTAGAAGAAAAATAATTCCTTCCAACAAGAGAAATAATTTTTCCCTGCCAGAAGGTTTCCAAAGGAAGCCTTGAGGTTACAAGAAGCGTGGCGGCTTGGCGTGCCAGGCGCCTGTGATGCCAGCCTCGTCCGAAACCTGGGAACCCAAGTCCCCACCATGGCGGCTGTTTTTCCCCAAAAGACAGAACCGGTTGAATGGCCTTGGAAGACATTGAAAAACCCCTTCCAGTTATCCCCAGCTTCTTCCCTCCCACCGTGGGGTTCTCTGAGCCAGGGAACCCATCCGGAGTTAATTCTCCAACACTTTTTCTTTCCCAGTTGTATTCTTGCAAGAACAGTTGTGCTGGCTGGGGGATTCTGGGAGTTGAAGTCCACAGGACTTCAAGTCCCCAAGGTTGAGAAACACTGTTCTTGCAAGAAGAATAAATGGGAGAGGAATACCGAATCCAGAGTCCCCCTCCTACCCCCCTACCCCCCTCCCTCCCTCCCTGCCTGAGGATGGTGTGTTTAATTCCCCTTCCTCCCTCCTCCTGCCTCTGCGGAAGATCTCGAGTTTCCTTGCTTCAGCATCTTGCTTTTCCCCTTCATGGAAATGCACTCCCTGACTTGAAGGCAGGGCTGGTGCCCGACTCTGAAACAGCACCTTCCTCTCCAAGGAAGGGGAGGGAGGAGAAAGAAAAGAAAGAAAGAAGGGAAGAAAGAAAGAAAGAAAGAAAGAAAGAAAAGGGAGGTAGGGAGGAAGGAAGGAAAGAAAGAGAAAGAAAGAAAGAAAGAAAGAAAGAAGAAAGAAAAGGGAGGTAGGGAGGAAGGAAGGAAGGAAAGAAAAAGAAAGAAAGAAAGAAAAGGGAGGTAGGGAGGAAGGAAAGAAATAAAGAAGGGAGGAAGAAAGAGAAAGAGAAAAGAAGGAAGGGAGGAAGAAAGGAAAGAAAGAAAGAAAGAAAGAAAAAAGGAGGTAGGGAGGAAGGAAGGAAAGAAAGAAAGAAAGAAAGAAAAGGGAGGTAGGGAGGAAGGAAGGAAATAAAGAAAGAAGAAGGGAGGAAGAAAGAGAAAGAAAGAAAAGAAGGAAGGGAGGAAGAGAAAGGAAAGAAAGAAAGAAAGTCTACAGATCAAACTGGAGCCAGGAGATGTAGCCCACCCATAACTGGGGTGTTTTGCCCTGAGTTCATTTTCTCAGCCGGCTGATCTGATCCGTCACCTGCTTTTGCAGCGGTGAAGCAGGAGAGCACGACTGGGGGGGATGGGGGGGGAGATTTTGTCAACTTGGCATTCGCTGAGCCTGTAATTTGAGCAGGACAGGGGGTGGGGGGATTGAGGGGCTGAAAAGGGGGAGCAGGAGGTGGGGAAGATGGTGTGGGGGGGAGATGGAGGCTGGGAAGGACGCAGAAGGAAGCTGGGGGGGGGGTGTTAGAGCAGCAGGAAAGGGGCTCAGACTCCGGTGATCTGAAGGGGTGGGGGCAGACTCTCTATTTAAAATGGGGAGAGGGGGAGTCAGGTAAGGGAGCAGACAGAAGGTTCCCCAATGAGACTTTCTGGCTCCTCGCCAGCTCCTTGGTTTATTTTTAGCCCCCCCTACCCCCCCCCTGCGCAGCCCCTCTCTCCTTTTTTCTGCCTCCTGCTGATTTTCCGCCTTTTAAAACCTGGCCGGTGGCCAAGAGCTCCATCGATGCTCCGGACTTCCCACCTGGGAGGCTTTTGGTGGGGAGGCACCAACCGATGGGACCCGCAGGGGAAGGGGAGGGACGGAGCTGGTTTGGGGGGTCCCTTCCCCTCCACCGAAGCCCCTTCCCATTAATCCTTCAGCCCAGAGACACCCCCCCTTGTGTTTGCAAGGGATTCAGAAACGCTCGGCTGGTCCCCTTGGCTGAATCAGCAGGGCTGGTTGCAGGCGAGGCCGAAGGCGCCTTCAGGAAGGGTGGGGGGGCTCAACCTGTGGCAAATCTCCTCCTTTATGCCCCCTTTCCCTTCTTTTCTCTCCTGGGACAGTGAGCTCCTGGAGGATCTGGAGAGGACCCCCAGTGCCCACGCAATTGCACACTGCTTTGTCCAAAGGGTAAGTGCCTGACCACCACTACTACTACTACTACTACTAGTAGTAGTACTACTACTACTACTACTACTACTTCTCCCCTAGGGGAGACATGATAGCAGCCTTCCGATATCTCAGGGGTTGCCCCAAAGAAGAGGGAGTCAAGCTATTCTCCAAGGCAGCTGAGGGTAGAACAGTGTTTCTCAACCTTGGCGACTTTAAGTCCTATGGACTTCAACTCCCAGAATTCCCCAGCCAGCTGTGCTGGCTGGGGGATTCTGGAAGTTGAAGTCTATAGGACTTAAAAGTCGCCAAGGTTGAGAAACACTGGGGTAGAACAAGAAGCAATGGATGGAAACTAATCAAGGAGAGAAGCAACTTAGAACTAAGGAGAAATTTCCTGACAGTGAGAACAATTAACCAGTGGAACAAGTTGCCTCCAGAAATCATAGGCACTCCATCACTGAAGGTTTTTAAGAAGAGACTAGACAGTCACTTATCTGAAATGGTATAAGTTCTCCTGCTTGAGCAGGGGGCTGGACTAGAAGACCTCCAAGGTCCTTTCCAGTTCTGTTGTAGTCTAATTTAGTATAGTCTAACGAAGAGAAGCACCAGGGGAGACAGGATAGCAGTCTTCCAATATCTCAGCGGTTGCCCCAAAGAAGAGGGAATCAAGCTATTCTCCAAGGCACCTGAGGGTAGAACGAGAAGCAATGGGTGGAAACTAATCAAGGAGAGAAGCAACTTAGAAATGAGAAGAAATTTCCTGACAGTTAGAACAATTAATCAGTGGAACAGAAGTTGCCTCCAGACGTTGTGAAAGCCCCAACACTGGAAGTCTTTAAGAAGATGTTGGATGGCCATTTGTCTGGAACGATATAGGTTCTCCTGCCTAGGCAGGGGGTTGGACTAGAAGGCCTCCAAGGTCCCTTCCAACTCTACTCTTCTATTCTCTAGCAAGCAGAGAAATCGCCTTCTCATTGTGCGCTGCAATACATTTGATGCTGTTCCATTCCATTTTGCAGAGCGAAGAATTCGATATCTACACTTTGTACTGCATGAACTACCCCAAGTAAGTCCACAGTCCCTCGCAAATCAGTAAAGCCTGAATCTCCTGCTTCCCTGGGCGGTTTTCAGCACAATCTGGGTCGGTTCCACCCACCCACCCACCCAGTCCAGAGAGTCTCCAAACTCTGCCACTTTAAGACGTGAGGACTTCAACTCCCAGAATTCCTCATTCAGTCCCGCTGGCTGGGGGATTTTGGGAGTTGAAGTCCTCAGGTCTTAAAAGTTGCCAAGTTTGGAGACCTCTGTAAGTCTAGTCCCTCCAGCAGTGTTTCTCAACCTTCCTCGTTTTATAATGCCTGGACTACAACTCCCAGAATGCCCCAGCCAGCTAGGCAAAGTTATAAATCTCAGCTTCTCCCCTTCCTTCCTTCCTTCCTTCCTTCTTCCTCTCCTCTCCCCATGGCAAGCTCCGTCTCGGTGCTCCGGCAGTGCATGGAGGATGAATCCCTGGCAAAGTTCTTCCGGGAGAGGCAGGCCACTCTCTCGCACTCGCTGCCCCTGGAGACGTACCTTCTCAAGCCGGTCCAGCGGATTCTGAAGTACCATCTGCTGCTGCAGGTTAGTGGCGCCACTTCAGGGTCCTTGGAGGTCTCTGAGCTCGGCTGTTTTCTTGCAGACGTTTCACTACCCAACTAGGTAACCTCATCAGTGCTCGAGAGGGAGTGGGATGTGTGGAGAAGAGGAGGAGGAGGACTGTGGGGTCCTTGGGGCATTCTGAGCTTGGTGGTTTTCTTGCAGACCTTACATTACCAAACTAGGTAACGTCATCAGTGCTAGAACGGAGAGGAGGAGGAGGAGGAGGAGGGGGGAGGAGGAGGAGGAGGAGGACTGTGGGGTCCTTGGGGCATTCTGAGCTTGGTGGTTTTCTTGCAGACCTTTCATTACCAAACTAGGTAACGTCATCAGTGCTAGAACGGAGAGGAGGAGGAGGAGGAGGAGGAGGAGGAGGAGGAGGAGGAGGAGAGTGGGATCTCTAGGGGTCTCCGAGCTTGCTTGGTTTTCTTGAAGACATTTCATGACCCAACTAGGTAATATCATCAGTTTTTCCGAGGAAGGGGTTTGCTTTCTGTATCTATACAGTATCTTGCCTTGCAGTCTACGCAGCCTTTGCCCAGGTAAGCAGGGATTAACACCAGACAAACAATCCATCAGAAAACAACATCCTAAGCAAGAATCATGGAGAAAACCTACACCGATCCTTGGAGGGCAAAGCTGCTGTATAAAAACACAAGAGGGCAAACCCTGATCAGATTCTTGTTCATTTTGAATTCTCTTCTATTTACATAATCTATGTATTTATTTATTTCTTACATTTATGTGCTTCTCCTCTTACCAAGAGGGGAACTATGATTTATCTATTGCACTGCAAGTCATCCAGAGAAGGGTGCGGTTCCTACGTGACACGGTGCCGGGTTGCTCGCGCACACGTTTTGTGTTCGTTGCGCCTCCGCAGTTTGCTGTTAATGGTTGTGCGCATGTGTGAAGACCATTGAAAGCAATAGCAATAGTTAGACTTCTATACCGCTTCATAGGGCTTTCAGCCCTCTCTAAGCGGTTTACAGAGTCAGCATATCGCCCCCACAGTCTGGGTCCTCATTTCACCCACCTCGGAAGGATGGAAGGCTGAGTCAACCCTGAGCCGGTGAGATTTGAACCGCTGAACTGCAGAACTGCAGTCAGCTGAAGTAGCCTGCAGTGCTGTATTTAGCAATAGAAATAGCAGTTAGACTTATATTCCGCTTCATAGGGCTTTCAGCCCTCTCTAAGCGGTTTACAGAGTCAGCATATTGCCCCCAACAACAATCCAGGTCCTCATTTTACCCACCTCGGAAGGATGGAAGGCTGAGTCAACCCTGAGCCGGTGAGATTTGAACAGCCGAACTGCTGAACTGCAGTCAGCTGAAGTAGCCTGCAGTGCTGCATTTAACCACTGCGCCACCTTGGCTCTTAAAAGCTAATCAACAAGATGCAATGGCAACGGAGACCGGAAGGGAAGCGTTTGGGGGGCGTGGCCAGCCTGGGTTGCTGCCGGTTCTGCCAGATGACCACCACCGGATCAGCTGGACGGAGCCGAACTGGGAACAACCCATCTCTGACCCAGAGGTGCTTCTAAGCCAGAAAGGAGGCCCTGTGCAGAAAGCCGGTTGGACGCGGGATTTAACTCTCTTAACCGGAAACCATCCTTGGGTGTTTTTCCCCTGCAGGAACTGGCCAAGCATTACGACAAGAGCAGCCCCGGCTACGACTCGGTGGAAGAGGCCAGCATCACCATGACGGCTGTGGCTTGGTACATCAACGACATGAAGCGGAAGCAGGAGCACGCCAGCCGGCTGCAGGTCCGGAGGGAAGGGGGTTCGTCCTTTGGGGTCTGGGAAGGGGCAGCTCCTCTGGCCTGCTTTATTATTATTATTATTATTTATTATTTATTAAATTTATAGGCCGCCCAATCCCGCAGGACTCTGGGTGGCTTACAAAGCAAAAGGAAAAAGGAAAAAAGAAAAATAAAAAATAAAAATTTAAAATTCTTTTTTTTATTTTAATTTTATCAATTTCATATATACATTCACAATTATATAATCTCATAACTGTTATTAATAATATGTATTTATAACCATTTTTCCCTACTGTTGACAATATACTTGAAGATTGCTTTTTTAACATCCCATAGATCCATCTTATCTTACAACGGTCTTACTTCTTCCTTCCCTCCCTCTTTCCTTCCCTCGTTTCTTCTCTCCTACTCCCATTCCTTCCCTCCCTCCTTCCCCTTCCCTCCTTCTCTCCTTCTTCCTTCCTTCCCTCCTTTCTCTTCTCCTTCTCTCCTTCCTTTCCCCCTTCCTTTCCTCCTTCCATCCCCCCTTCCTTCTCTCCTACGTTCCCTCCTTCCTTCCCTCCTTCCTTCCCTCCTTCCTTCTCTCCTTCCTTCCCTCCTTCCTTCCCTCCTTTCTTCTCTCCTTCTCTCCTTCCTTCCCTCCTTCCTTCCCTCCTTTCTTCTCTCCTTCCTTCCCTCCTTCCTTCCCTCCTTTCTTCTCTCCTTCCTTCTCTCCTTCCTTCCCTCCTTCGTCCCCTCCTTTCTTCTCTCCTTCCTTCCCTCCTTCCTTCCCTCCTTTCTTCTCTCCTTCCTTCCCTCCTTTCTTCTCTCCTTCTCTCCTTCCTTCCCTCCTTCCTTCTCTCCTTCTCTCCTTCCTTCCCTCCTTGCTTCCCTCCCTCCTTCCCTCCCTCCTTCCTACCCCCCTCCTAGGCTGCTTTATTATTATTATTATTTATTATTTATTAAATGTATAAGCCGCCCAATCCCGCAGGACTCTGGGCGGCTTACAAAGCGAAAGAAAAAGGGAAAAATAAAAATAAAAAATAAATTTAAAATTCACAACACGCATTTGTTCTAGTCGGGGCCGGACCTTTCAATAAGGTCAACAGCCCCAGGCCTGCCGGAAGAGCCAGGTTTTAACGGCCTTCCCGAAGGCACCTGCCCACCTGCCGGGAGGGAGGAGACTCCGGGATTCAGAAGTCAGGACTCCTGGAAGGGCAGTTCCTGCCTTTGTGGGGTCCTGGGGTCTCTCTGAGCTTGGTGGTTTTCTGGCAGACGTTTCATGGCCCAGCTAGGTGACCTCATCAGTGCTGGAAGGAAGGGTATTTTCCCTGTGCAAGGAAGCCACTTACCGATCAACAGGCGGCAGGGACCCATCCATGAGGTCTCCTCCAGTGACCCAAGGGGCTCCCCCTCCCCTCTTCGTACGCTGACCTCTCTCCCCCTCCCCTTCCTAGGAGATCCAGGGTCTGCTGGCCGGATGGACTGGTCCGGAGCTGGGCGCCTTTGGGGAGCTGATCCTGGAGGGTCAGTTCCGGGTGCCACGAGCCCGCAAGGAAAGGGTCTTCTTCCTGCTCAGCAAGGTCCTCCTCATTGCCAAGCGGCGCGGGGAGACCCTCCTCTACAAGAGCCACATCTTCGTAAGGGGGAGTCTGGGGGGAGGGAGGATTGGGACCAGTTAGATCGGGGCTTCTCGACCTGGGCATCCCGCCTGGGGAGTTCTGGGAGTTGTAGATTACCCATGTTAAATTTGCATGCCGCCTGGGGAGTTCTGGGAGTTATAGTCCACCCAGATTAAATTTGCATGCCGCCTGGGGAGTTCTGGGAGTTCTAGTCCACCCAGATTAAAGTTGCATGCCGCCTGGGGAATTCTGGGAGTTATAGTCCACCCAGATTAAAGTTGCATGCCGCCTGGGGAGTTCTGGGAGTTGTAGTCCACCCAGATTAAAGTTGCATGCCACCTGGGGAATTCTGGGAGTTGTAGTCCACCCAGATTAAAGTTGCATGCCGCCTGGGGAGTTCTGGGAGTTCTAGTCCACCCAGATTAAAGTTGCATGCCGCCTGGGGAATTCTGGGAGTTGTAGTCCACCCAGATTAAAGTTGCATGCCGCCTGGGGAATTCTGGGAGTTATAGTCCACCCAGATTAAAGTTGCATGCCACCTGGGGAGTTCTGGGAGTTGTAGTCCACCCAGATTAAAGTTGCATGCCACCTGGGGAGTTCTGGGAGTTGTAGTCCACCCAGATTAAAGTCCGTGAGGCTGAGTTGGACTTTGGAGAGGGTGGGGGGGGGGCTCGTTTCCAGTGATGTTCCCCTCTGGCTTTGCAGTGCTGCAACCTGGCGCTGCAGGAGAACACCAAGGACCCCCTGAGCTTCAAAATCTCGGACCTCTCCATTCCTAAACAGCAGCACACGATCCAGGTGAGACGCCCGGCGCCCACAGCAGCCGATCCAGGACTTCTGTGAGGCCTCTAGGAGACGGTGGCCCCTGGAAAGCGATTTGGGGAAGGGTCTGAGCTCAGATCTCAGTGAAATGGGGGGGGGGGGGTAGAAGGCCTTTCTTCCTGGGAAATCAGAGAGTGGGGACGATTCGGATGTTCCCTCGTTGGCAGCTGCAGGTCCCATAACTGGGGGGGGGGGAGACATCGAGGGTATGCGGGTGTCTGATTAGGAATGGACGGATAAGGGGGGGACTCGGCCCTCGGCTGCATAACGGTGGAGGAAAAAAGCTCATAACGGACCCTCCTTAGTTTCTCAGGCTGCCCAGGAGACTCGTAATTTCAGCCTTGCAAGGTTCTCTTCAGGTAGTTTTACAAGCCGCTCCCCTGGATGGGTTTCCTGTCTGGATTACCCTGGGAAAGCCGGCAGATCCCAGGAAGCCACTCTGCTGCCCTCGATCCCATCGTCTTAATCCTAATCTTGAGCCTGAGCCTTAAAGGGGTTTTATTCCCACCCTTTTACAATCCCTTCCGCAAAGGCTTTGCAAACGTTTCCTGCTTAGACGGAACCCTGGGCTGCCTGTTGCGGATCACCCGATCCACGTTAATCCTGGGTAGATTCCCATATATATATATATCTTTGGGGGGAAGAACTGTAGCTGCCGGCCCTCAGCCCCTCATCGGCCAAGCAAGGTTCTCAAAACATTTGAAGTTTGTTCAACCGCCAATTGTCGATTTATAGGCAGTCCTTGACTTACAACTGCAACTGGTCCTCGTTGCTAAGCAAGGTGGTTGTTAAGTGCATTTCGCCCCGTTTTACGACCTTTCTCGCCAGTGTTGTTAAGTGAATCCCTGCAGCTGTTATGTTAATCACTTGAGTTGTGAAGTGTGGCTGTTGGACCTGGGAGCCGTCGGACAGTGAGGAGGCTGGGGAGGGGCAGGGGCCAGTCCTGGAGGCTGGGGAAGGCTCGGACGAGGGCTGTGAGTCGGAGGCAGAGAGGGGGCCGAGGCCGTCTGGCAGTTCTCAGCTGCCTTCGGAGCTAGACAGCAGTGAGGCAGAGGAACAGCTGGAGCCTGTTCCCAGTGTGCGCACGCACAGAGCTGCCAGAAGAAAGGAACAGCTCAGAAATCAGGGGAGACATGGGAGTAAAGCCACAGGTGGACAGTGAATGGCCCCTCCCATAGGAAATATGAGCCGATATGTGGCGCAGTGGTTAAATGCAGCACTGCAGGCCACTTCAGCTGACTGCAGTTCGGCTGTTCAAATCTCACCGGCTCAGGGTTGACTCAGCCTTCCATCCTTCCGAGGTGGGTGAAATGAGGACCCGGATTGTTGTTGGGGGCGATATGCTGACTCTGTAAACCGCTTAGAGAGGGCTGAAAGCCCTAGGAAGCGGTATATAAGTCTAACTGCTGTTGCTATAATAAGGAGCGAAAGAGGAGGGGTTTTTGCAGGAAACAGCTCGTCCGTTCGGTTGTTAGATCCGTTTCAGGAGTGTGGAGATCTGTCCGTGAATCCCAGGGACTCTGTGCCCAGCCTTTCCTTGCACAGCGCCTCACTTGGGAAATATTTGCATGGCAGCTTCCCAGGACAGATAAGGTCTGTGGTCCTAAATACTCCTTTGAAAGACTGTGTGCCAGGCCTTGGCTGAATGGGAATGAGAGGGATTCGCATTCCTTTAATAAAAGGGGTTTCATCGGGACCAGGAATCTGCCTCTTCGGTCAGAACACTGGATCCCCCTTGATTTCGCGTCTCAGAAGGTCCCAAGTCCCCTGAGCCTGCAACTGTCATAAGTACATGCCAGTTGCCGAGCTTCCAAACTGCGATCACGCCACTGTGGGAGATGCTGCGACGGCCAGGTGTGTGAAAAATGGCCCTAGGTCCCTTTCTTGGGTGCTGTTGTGGCTTCGAATGGCCCTTAAACGCATCGTTGTAAGGCGAGGAATTGCCTGTAAATGGATTTCTGGATTCCCGGGCTGTAGAAACGGCCTCCACACACCTTCCTTGCTCCGCTGTCGCAGGTGAAGAACCAGGAAGAGAAGCGGCTTTGGATTCATTACCTGAAACGTTTGATTGTGGAAAATCACCCGGCATCCATTCCCCAGAAGGTAAAGGGGGAGGGGGCTTTGTGGGGGGGGGGGAGGGAGGGGGCAGCAGCCGGCTGGGGTTTTCCTGAACTTGGGCTCTTAATGGAAGGGGGAAGCCTAGACGGGTAGTCCTCGAATTACGACCACTATTTGGATTTGGAAATCTGGATGTAAGCCGTGGCGTTTATAACAAGGGGTCTCCAACCTTGTCAACTCCCAGAATTCCCCAGCCAGCTTTGCCTTCTGGGAGTTGAAGTCCTCCAGGCTTAAAGTTGCCACGGTTGGGGACCCCTAGGGAATAGAATAGAATAGAATAGAATATAGAATAGAATAGAATATAAAGAGCATAGAATATGGAGCATAGCATAGAGAAAATATAGAGTAGAATAGAGAATAGAATAAAAAATGGAATGGAATAGAATATAGAATATAGAATATAGAATATAGAATATAGAATATAGAATATAGAATATAGAATATAGAATATAGAATATAGAATATAGAATATAGAATATAGAATATAGAATATAGAATATAGAATATAGAATATAGAATATAGAATATAGAATATAAAGAGCATAGAATATGGAGCATAGCATAGAGAAAATATAGAGTAGAATAGAGAATAGAATAAAAAATGGAATGGAATAGAATATAGAATATAGAATATAAAGAGCGTAGAATATGGAGCATAGCATAGAGAAAATATAGAGTAGAATAGAGAATAGAATAAAAAATGGAATGGAATAGAATAGAATATAGAATAGAATATAGAATATAAAGAGCATAGAATATGGAGCATAGCATAGAGAAAATATAGAGTAGAATAGAGAATAGAATAAAAAATGGAATGGAATAGAATATAGAATAGAATAGAATAGAATAGGATTCTTTCTATTAAGAAGTCTATTAAGATCTGGCTTTTCCGGCAGGCCTGGGGCTGTTGATCTCTTGAACGAGGTCCAGCCCCACTGAGGTTGAGTGCATGTTGTGTCTTTTTAAACTTGCCTTGTCTTCTACTTTTTAAACTTTTTGTGTTTTTTTAAAATTGTTTTTATGTAAGCCGCCCGGAGTCCTTCGGGATTGGGTGGCATATAAATTTATTAAACATTTAAACATTTCTTGGCCAAGTGTGACTGGATACACAAGGGATTTGTCTTTGGTGCAAAAGCTCTGTGTGCATCAAGAAAATACATCCATCAGGAATCATAAGATGCAGCTCTTAGTGGTAGTCACAGATGCTAACTAAGCCATCAAATCATACTAGGAAACTAAATAAAGCCATATCAATTGTAAAGATAGGAGCAACGAGGTTGGAGTCCTAAGTGGGAGGAGATAGTTAGTAGGAAGGATGAGGAGGAGAATAGTAACACAGTCTTAGTAAATAGTTTGACAGTGTTGGAGGAATTAGTCAGAGCCAAGGTGGCGCAGTGGTTAGGGTGCAGTACTGCAGGCCATTTCAGCTGACTGCAGTTCGGCTGTTCAAATCTCACCGGCTCAAGGTTGACTCAGCCTTCCGTCCTTCCGAGGTGGGTGAAATGAGGACCCGGATTGTTGTTGGGGGCGATATGCTGACTCTGTAAACCGCTTAGAGAGGGCTGAAAGCCCTATGAAGCGGTATATAAGTCTAACTGTTATTGCTATTAGTTGTGT
The DNA here is from genome assembly GCF_009769535.1 of Thamnophis elegans. NCBI lineage: Eukaryota > Metazoa > Chordata > Lepidosauria > Squamata > Natricidae > Thamnophis > Thamnophis elegans. The sequence continues at coordinate 2,745 of NW_022473726.1, read as the reverse complement.
AGCAGAGCGATGGCATTCAGGGAAAAAACTGTCCTTGTGTCTAGTTGTCTTGTTGCGCAGTGCCCGAGAACATCGTTTTGAGGGTAGGAGTTGAAACAATTTACGTCCAGGATGCGAGGGGTCGGTAGATATATTTTTTCCCCAACAGTTTCCATGGCAGACAAGGTACAGCGATGTCATTAAGTGGAACTTAAAATGGGATAACACCTGGTGGGGGTGCAAGAAATTTTACGGTGGCCGGAAGGGCCTCCCTAGCCATAAAGCACTCACTTTGAGGCTGCCGTAATTCAGCATTGTCGTAACACAGAGGGTCGTAAGTGCAGAACTACAAGTGTTTTCTAACTTGGCCACTTTCAGACAGGTGGGCTTCAACTCCCAGAATTCTTGCCCCTGATGGTCTCTTTCTTTCTCTTTCCAGGCCAAGCAAGTCCTGCTGGAGAACAGCTTCCAGGGTAAGAGTCTGGGGGTCCACCAGCCCCCGGCCCCATTTCCAGCATGTTGCTACAGCCATCTGTTCTTGCGTGGGGAGTGGGGGGACACAGGTCTCTGGCTATTTGCTTTCCGAGTGACGGGTTCTCCCCTGATTGCCAGGATCCCCAGACATGGTCTTCAGCCCCGAGACCCCCAAGAGGCCCCTGCCTTCTCCTCCGCTGGACGAGCCCAGGGCCAGCCTGCGTGGCCGCCGGCAGTCAGGTGAGGCCGGATCAGCAGTTACACAGGCATCTCCGCAGGGTCTTCCTTCCGGGATGGTCAAGAGTTCCTTGACCCACCTGGTGGACGGAGGGTTACTGAGAGCCCCCCACCCCACCCCGGAGACAGGTACAAGCAGTCCTCAGCTTACAACAGTTGATTTAGTGACCGTCCAAAGTTACAATGGCACTGAAAAATGTGACTTATGACCGTTTTTCAAAGTTACGACCATTTGCAGCATCCCCGTGGTCAGAATTCAACTGGCAACTGGCTCCTATTTATGACGGTCGCAGCGTCCCGGGGTCACGTGGTCCCCTTTTGCGACCTTCTGACAAGCAAAGTGAAGGATTCACTTAACAGCCGTGGGACTAATTTATCAACTGCAGTGATTCACTTAACAACCATGGCAAGAAAGTTTGCAAAATGGGGCAAAATTTACTTAACGAATGTTTTGCAGAACAGAAATTTTTTTCCGGCTCAATCGTGGGAATGCTGCGACGGCTGCGAGTGTGAAAAATAGTGTTAAATCACCTTTTTCAGTGTAACTTGAAACGGTTGTAAGTTGAGGACTGCCAATAGGAGACTCGGCCTAACAGCGGAGCCTGTAGGAACTTCGATATTTTTCTCATTTTTAAGACGAGGAGCCAAAAAAAATGAGGCCTCCAATCAGCCTTCGGAGTTCAGAAAGACCCCAGACTACAATTCCCAGAATTCTCTTGAGCCTTGTTGGCTAAGAATGATGGGGGATGTAGTCTTGATACTTCCTCTGGCTGATCTAGAAGAGAGTTCCTCAGTTTTAGCAACGCTGCAAGCCGCAATGAATCCTTGGTTCGCATAACAACCGTGGCGTTTGCTTTACGACCGTTACAAGAAAGGCCAGGAAAATCGGGTCAGCCGTGGGGGGGAGGGGGACCTGATTCATGACCGTCCCAATTTGCAACTGTGATGCGCAGGCTCTATGACGGTTGTAAATCAAGGAATCCCTGTAAACGGGTGAGCTATTTGCATTCCAAAACCCGAAACTCCAGAATTCCTGAAGGGTCGTATTCAGTCGCTGGGCTTAAAGTGGGGCCGGGGGGGTCCTAGGACCATCCCTGCTGAGGTGGGGCGGGGATTCGAACTCAGAGCCTCCTCTTTCAGAGCCTCCGGAGTCCATGTACAGCCCCGAGAGAATCCGGCGGAGCTGCCCCATTTTACAGCTGGAGAAAAGCGGCTCTTATCGCCGAGGCCGCCGGCAGTCAGGTGAGCTACCTGGGGAAAGGGGCGGGGCTGCACAAGGTGGGCGGGGCTCCAGCCTATTCTCAGGCAAGAGGAGCCCTTCCCAAAGCAGGGTGTGTGTCCTGCAGTGGGACACCAGGGGGCGCCAGCAGACCACGAGACCTGCTCATCCTCCCTGTTCGGATGTCCTTATCTTGTGACCGAAACGGTCACTTTGAAGGAAGCCAGGGGCAGAAAGCGTCCGAGGGAGCCTCCCAGAGGAAGCCGTTCCAGATAGCGTCTGCCTGATCCAGATAGCGTCCCCGGAGAAGCCTCAGCATGGTTTTTCTGTCTTCTTGTTTCTCAACCTTGGCTGCTTGAAGAGAGCTGGATTTCAACTCCCAGAATTCCCCAGGCAAAACCGTAGCAGTTCTATAGCTTTAATTAAATTTAAATTAAATTTATTTATAACCAATTTTTTTTTGCTTTTATTTTGTACAATGACAGTAAAGGCTGTATTATTTAATAGCCTCTATCTTGGAGAGAGTTGGGAGTCTGCGGATCTTCACGTTGGCTGGGGAATTCTGGGAATTGAAGTTCACCCAACTTCAAGCTCCCCAGCTGGAGAAATACTGCTTGAGACACTATACAGGTCGTCCTCAACTTACAACCATATCTCTAGCAACCATTCCAAGTTTAGGGTCACTCAAAAAATGTCACTGACGACCGGTCCTCACCCTTACGACCATTGCAGCTTCCCAGAGCCACGTGATCACCATTTGGTACCTTCTCCGCCCGCTTCCCACAAGCAAAGTCAGTGGGGAAGGCAGGTTTGCTTAACGACCACAACTCACTTAA
>NW_022473725.1:0-41528 GCF_009769535.1 Thamnophis elegans | reverse complement strand
TTGGAGACTAAAATGTATGAAGAGCGGCTGCAGGATTTGAGTTTGGCTAAATCTAGAGAAAAGAAGGAGTAAGGGGGATATCATAGCAAGGTTCCAATATTTGAGGGGTTGCCACAAAGAAGAGCGGGGTCAAAATACTCTCAAAAGCACCCAAAAGGCAAGACAAGAAACAACCGATGGAAACTAATCCAGGAGAGAAGCAACCTGAAACTTCCTAATAGAACAAGTTAACCAGTGGAACTACTTGCAACCGGACATTGTGGGAGCTCCATCACTGGAGGCGTTTAAGAAGAGATTGGACAGCCACTTGTTTGCAATGGTATAGGATCTCCTGCTTGGGCAAGGGGTTGGACTAGAAGACCTCCAAGGTCCCTTCCAACTCTGTTAATCTGTATGGGCTACATCCTCCCATAGATAGCAGAGACAGAGATAGGACTTAGGATGCAATTTTATTGGACGCCATTACTTCATTCGAAATCAAGAGTGTTTTGTTTCCTTGGATTGTCTAGCTTGAGCAGGGGGTTGGACTAGAAGACCTCTGGGGTCCCTTCCAACTCTCTTAATCTGTATAGACTACATGCTCACATAGATAGTAGAGACGGAGATAGGATGCAGTTTATTGGACGCCATTATTTCATTCGAAATCAAAGAGTGTTTTGTTTTCTTGCATTGTCTAGCTTGAGCAGGGGGTTGGACTAGAAGACCTCCAAGGTCCCTTCCAGCTCTGTTAATCTGTATGGGCTACATCCTCCCATAGATAGCAGAGACGGAGATAGGACTTAAGATGCAATTTTATTGGGCGCCATTATTTCATTCGAAATCAAAGAGTGTTTTGCTTTCTTGCATTGTCTAGCTTGAGCAGGGGGTTGGACTAGAAGACCTCCGGGGTCCCCTTCCAGCTCTGTTCCAAATCGATTGTGACCTCTAGGCTGGAATACTGCAACGTGCTCTACATGGGGCTGCCCTTGAAGAGCATCCGGCGACTTCAGCTAGTCCAGAATGCGGCCGCGCGAGTGATTGTGGGCGCACCACGGTTCGCCCACATAACACCTATCCTCCGCGAGCTGCGCTGGCTACCTGTTGATCTCCGGGTGCGCTTCAAGGTGCTACTTACCACCCATAAAGCCCTCCATGGTAGTGGATCTGAGTACTTGAGAGACCGCCTTCTGCCAATTACCTCCCTACGACCTGTTAGATCACACAGATTAGGCCTCCTCCGAGTTCCATCTGCCAGTCAGTGTCGACTGGCAACTACGCGGAGGAGAGCCTTTTCAGTAGTAGCTGACCCTTTGGAACGATCTCCCCGTGGAGATTCGCACCCTCACCACCGTCCAGACCTTCCGCACAGCCCTCAAGATCTGGCTATCCCGTCAGGCCTGGGGATAAAGATTCTAATCCGTCCCCACCCGAAGGATGAATGAATGTTGTGTTCTATTTTACTTATGTATTGTCTCATGTCTTGTCTTGTATTCCCCTCCCTATAAATTGTAAGTCGCCCTGAGTCCCCTTAGGGAAAAGGGCGGCCTATAAATAATAAACAAATCAAATCAAATCAAATCTCCCATGTTTCTTCCCTCCAGCTTCCCAGATGGTGATTCTCGGGACGTATTTTGCAGTTGTCCTCGGACTGTACCTGGTGCCCCTCACCTCCTCCCCGTGCATCATGGAAAGGAAGGACCTGGGACCCCAGACCCTGCACTCCTCGGCCACCGCGGAGCCCCCATGGTAGGTAGGCCTCTTTTCCACTCTGTTCACCCACCACAACACACACACCAGTTCTAAGCACAGGTTATTGAACACGATATTCAACCACATACTGTTTTACATCTTTTTAGTTTATTCCAAGACAAAGGAAAAGGAAAAGAAAAACAATGGGAAAATGTTTAAATTTAACAGCTGGATATTTAAATTTAACAGCTGGAGCGTGGTGGGTGGGGGAGGGAGGTTGTGCAGTGAGCCAGACACCTAGTTAGAGTTGATTGGTTGGTGAGATCTGGGCGTGAGGGCAATCTGCGCTGTGATTGGTTTGCTGTGGTGTGTGAAGGGGAGTTTCCTTTTCCCACCGCCTTTTTTTCTTTGGTGTGCCCTGTAATTTACCTCATGATGTTCCTTCTGTGTTGATTTACCTCACCCTGCTCCTGTTTGCCGGAATATTTGCTTATATAGAGCTCAGAGGCGAGTTCCTACCGGTTCGGCCGAGTAGGTAGTAACTCGGCTGCCCACCTCTCCGAACTGGTTCTATTGGACCGCTGTAGGCGCCGCCATCTTGTTTTTTGCTTCTGCACATGAGCAGAGAGCAATTTTTTCACTAACTGCAGCATGCGCACATAGCTCGCATCAGGCGCGTCTCAGCGGACCGGCAGTAAAAGAATCCGGAACCCACCCCTGATAGTGATGTAAAATATCTTTATTTGTATAGAACAGTAGTGATGGCGAACCTTTTGTGCTCAATCAGGGCGCAGCATAGCTGTTGCTGGCCAGCTACCAGCCCCTGATTGGTTCTGACAGTTCTAACACCTGATTGGTTTTGACAGTTCTGACAGTTACAGTTGCTAGTATAAATACCCTGGCGCTGTTACCGGGCATTTTGAATCGCTGTCACTCTGTATTCAATAAACATCTTGACTTTGCTCCATGGCTCCTGCGTTCTTCCCTCAAAACACAAAACTGGCGATGAAGGAAAACTCAGGGGCCCCGGGTCAGAAGTCGGGTGCCTGCGGTGTCTCCAGTAGCCAGAGAGCGCACGGAGGGCGGTTGGCATGGCAAAAGTTGGGGGAGCTCAGAGGGGTCATGTGTAGAAGTTCCACACCCATAATGTTATGCGCACAACCCCAGAGCGCATGCGGACACGACCAGCACTCCCCCCTCATTTTTGGTTGTTACTTTTTTCGCCCTCCCCAGGCTCCAGAAGCTTTATAGGAAGCCTGGGGCGGGCGACAAGAGCCTCCCCCCCCACCCAAGAGGCCTTCCGGATGCTTCAGGAGCTTCCTGAAGCCTCCAGAGCGTAAAAAACCAGCCCTACGGGCAAACCGGAAGTTCAGGAACGGACTTCCGATTTGCTCATAGGGCCGGTTTTAGCCCCCCAGAGCCTTCAGGGGCCTTCCGGAGGCTTCCCTGAAGGCTCCAGAGGACGAAAAACAACCCTACAAGCAAAGTGGAAGGGTCGTTTTAGCCCTCCGGAGTCTTTAGGGGAAGCTTCCTGAAGGCTCCAGAGGGCTATACTGGCCCTACGAGCAAACCGGAAGTACATTCTCGACCTTCGGTTTGCCCATAGGCCTGGTTTTTCGCGCTCCGGAAGCTTCAGGGAAGCCGAGGTGGCGCAGTGGTTAATGCAGCACTGCAGGCTACTTCAGCTGACTGCAGTTCAGCAGTTCGGCTGTTCAAATCTCACCGGCTCAAGGTTGACTCAGCCTTCCATCCTTGCGAGGTGGGTAAAATGAGGACCCGGATTGTTTGTTGGGGGCGATATGCTGACTCTGTAAACCGCTTAGAGAGGGCTGAAAGCCCTATGAAGCGGTATATAGTCTACCTATTGCTAGCTTCCGGAGGGCGAAAAATGGCCTCAAAAGAAGGCCAAAGTCAGCCGGGACAGTGCACACATGCGCGCTGGCCAGATGACAGGGCAATGCCTCCCGTGCCCACACAAATGGCTCCCGCATGTCATAGGTTCCTCCATCACGGGTATAGAATTACCAAGTTGTACGGCGTCTATGACTCCATTTGACATCTGTTTCACAAACCCCAACTTTTTAGTTTTACATAATAATATATATACTGGCAATTTCTGTAACAATAGACCTCTCGCTAAATCAGCAAAACTCAAAAGTTTTCGTTCTCCCCCCCCCCCCCACTCAAACACAAAGTCCTCCCTAAGTAGAAACAAAATTGAACTGAATTTTTGTTTCTCTTTAATCTCTACTAACTCCACTCATTTGTCCATTACGAGAATCAAAGCATCCTTCCGTTGTGTGCATAGGAATCTTGCGGCTGTCAAATATGTCACATCAAAAGTCTCCATTTTTTTCTCTCTCTCTCCCCCTCCCCCTCCCCCAGAGCTCTTTGTCCATTAAGCCTAAAAGAAAAATATCGGGCTATCTTTAAGAATCTCCTGTATTAAGATATGATTCCTACTCAGGTGTTTGTAGCTTTAATCACACGTGCACCATAAATGGTGCAAAGTTCCTTCTTTGCAATTTGCATTTCCACATATTGACCGTCTCATGTAGGGGCATCCATGCGGAGATCAGAAAATTACTGAAAGCTCTCCAAGGATTCAGAGAAAAAACAAAATCGTTTGCCTCCTGAAAAAACGCACCTTTGGTATAACCCTGACCTGGATGACGGAGAATCTCTACAGACCTTTGAGCTACACCAATTTGGGATGAAGACCCTTGGAATGATGTGGGAGTAGGAACGGATTTCCAGATGGGAAAAATTGCAGATTACAAGAACCATTTGCACCACTCAGGAGACCCTGAGCACACAGCCTAAAACCTCAAAGTGGCACTCAACGACCCTCTCAAAGGATTGCAATGACCAGCTGCCTGCAAGGAGAATCAATCCTTCCATTCCCCACCATCAGTCAGAGCTGAAGAAGCTTCTTGATGAGAAGAGAAACGTCTTCGAAAGAAAAAAACAAGAACGTCCAGTTTGCCTCTTGAAAAACACCTTGCAAAAGGCCACAGCTGGCATTCCCTGCAACAAGACCTTTATACATCAAACATCAACATCTGGCTTTCCCTGGTCCTTGGCAAGGACTTAAGAGAGGGCTAAAAATGGGAAATCCAGTTTAAAAATCTGGGTAAATTTCGAGACCAACCCTAAAATCTCGCAGAGATCTCAAATCAACGGAAATAGTAGTAAATTCTTGTGTTTGCTTCGGCTGCTGTTTTTTTGTTCCTTGGTATGCGGACAGTTGTCTTATTGTTACTACTTCCCTTACAATAGCCCCTTGTTGTAGGAATGAGAAGAGGAAACGCTGAGAAGGATTACACGGAGTAATTCCTTCGTAGCTCTCTGAAATACAGGTAGTCCTTGACTTATAACAGTTTACTTGAGTGACTGTTCAGAGCAAGTGGTGGGATTCAAATAATTTAACAACCGGTTCTCTGCCCTAATGACCAGCTGGGTAGGCGTGGCTCAGTCATGTGACCTGGGGGGGTGTGGCCAACTCAACATCACTCAGGTTGAAGGGCGCTTCGTCTTAGCTGTGACAATGTGATAAGGGTTAACTGGAGGGGCAGTTTCTGTAAGCAGGGCAATAAAGATAAGGCTAGAAACAACACCAGAATGTTTCCTTCCTGCCTTCCTTACAGGATTAGCCCTGTAAAGTGGAGAGAAAAAACAAAAGGAGATTTCTTCCAACAACCGGTTCTCTGAACAGCTTAGAAAGTTAACAACCAGTTCTCCCGAATAGGTGCGAGCCAGCTGAATCCCACCACTGGTTCAGTGTTACAGTGGCACTGGAAAAGTGACCATGATGGCATCCTCAGGGTCACTTCATCGAAATTCAGAAGGTTCTTACTTATGACTGTGTGGACTTCCCTTGTCAGACGCGCCTCCTTCAAAATTCAGGGAAAGGACAAATTAACAAAAGAAATCCAGGGAAAAGAGAGAGAGAATATTATCAGATAGAGGAAAATGGTATAGGTGATTGGAGGAAAGAAACAAGGCTCAATGGAAGAAGCCATTAAAGCCCAAAAATAGAATGTTTAAAGAGGATGACCATGGTAAATGCACTCGCGAGAGTTTAAATTTTTAGCGGTAATCACCCAATAATATATCAGTGTTCTGACCCCCCCTCCTTCGCTCGTTCAAAGACGACAGGCAGACAGACTTAAAAGGAAATACTTTATCAGTCCTCGGCCAGACTGGCTGCGAGCCCAAAATGAACATAAATAAAGTCTCTGGCAAGAAGATAACAGAACACAAAAACAAAGATCTCTTACGGCCAAACCAGGTGTACAGAAAGGAAGCAAATCACTTCTCCAAGTGTCTCTCACAAACAAACCACGAACGATGAATGATGAACGTGACTTCTGCAACCAGGGCGTGGCACCATCAGTCCCTTTTATCTCCAGAAGACGACACTAACGAGCCCCAGCTGCATGTTATTCCTGCATCCCGACTCAACTCACAGTAAACCTCTGCTGAGTCACAACAATCAGATAGATAAGTAAAATAAGAGGTTTAAAATGGGTGAAACTCACATGAAATATATTATTAGAAGGGGAAATAGCATAAGGATAATTGTACCGATTTGAAACTGCTATTGGAACGAACATGAAGTTATAATGTACTATATATGCAGTGGCAAAGTTCTGGTTGCCGCTATATCCAGAAGAAAAAAAAATGGGTTACAGAAGTATAGCTGTCATCTTGAACCAATTTATATTTCTTTTTTTTTTAATTAAAATTTTTATTTCTCATATATACATTCACAATTATATGATCTCATAACTGTTATTAATAATATGTATTCATAACAATTTTTCTCCCCTACAATTGACAATATAATTGATGTGTTTTCTTACCATCCCATACACCCATCTTATTTTACAACAATCCTACTTCTTCTTCCTTCCTTCCCTCCTTCCTTCTCTCCTTTCTTCTCTCCTTCTCTCCTTCCTTCCCTCTTTCTTCCCTCCCTCCTTTCCCTTTCCCTCCCTCCTTTATTCTCTCCTTCCCTCCTTCCTTCCCTCCTCCTTCCCCTCCTCCCTTCCTCCTTTCTTCTCTCCTTCTTCTCCTTCCTTCCCTCCTTCCTTCCCTCCTTTCCTTCCCCCCTTTCTTCTCTCCTTTCATTCCCTCCTTCCTTCCCTCCTTTCTTCTCTCCTTCTCTCCTTCCCTCCTCCCTTCCCCCTCCTCCTTCCCCCTTCCTTCCCTCCTTCCTTCCCTCCTTCCTTCCCTCCTTTCTTCTCTCCTTCCTTTCCTCCTTCCTTCCCTCCAATTTCTGGACCATTGTAATTACTCCCATACTTAATCGGCTTTGCACCCAGGTAAACCAGGGATTGACCCCGAACAAGTTGAGAACGTGTATGTTATTATCCACTTTTACGTCAATACCTTTTTAATGACAGTCTATCTTAAATGTCAGCCCTCTTTTTAACCTATTGTTAAAAGTAATGTGTATTGCTGGTCTTCACCGTAATAAAGATTTATACTATACTTCTAATGTACTGCGTAAATGTAGTTTGTGTCTTATGTTTTGTTTTTGTGTATTTTTGTGTGTTTGAAAATAAAAAAAGGGAAAAAATTCAAGAACGTGAATCCCCCAACTCCATGTTTTAGAGAACAACAATGAATATCGAAAGTAACGAATTACTGAATATCGAAAGCAAAGCAAGATCTGAGGCTAAAGGCGCGAAAATTGTATGTATCAAAAGTTTGCTAAAATAAAACTGCAACGTCGACAAACGCGCCCACAAAGGCGCGCTGACAAAAGCGTGGTTAGGGTTAGGGTTCTTATGTTGTTTTCGCGTTGTTTCTTGATGGGCGCGCTTTTGTCGGCGCTCTTTTGTCGGCGCGCCTATGTGGGTGTGATTTTGACATCGCGGTTTTCTAGCCACGGTTTCATCGTTGCGCTTTTGTCGGTGAACCTTTGATCACGACCGCATCGGTCGTTAAGGGAGGAAAAATCGTTCACCAGTCTCTTCCCCCCCCCCAGTGGTTGCGATTTCGAACAGTCGCTAAACGGATGGTTGTAAGTTGAGGATTCCCTATGACGGCACAGTGGATGCTTTGAGAAATTAAAATGGAGTTTTCCGCGCCGGAGTGGGGAGCGGATGGGAAGCTCAGAAATCAGCCTCCCTCCGTCCTCCAGCCCAGCCTATAACTCAGCCGCTGCTTCGTTGGGTTTCCAATTAAGTGATGCAAATCTGTCCTTTTGCAGGGAGCTTTTAATGGGGCGACATGGCAGACGGCAGCCTTCAAAAGGGCCCTGAAGTCTTTTCCCACTCCGTCTCTCATCTAATCCCCTTCCTTTTAATGGATTAAAAAAAGGACATTTTCGCTGCTTAGGGCAAAGGACAATTAATGCGATGCTCATCCGTGCATTTAATTGACTGTAATCCTTCCAAATTGAGGAGATGCCTTAGTTTTTTTCATTTTGGCAGTGGAAAAAATCCTAATTATTATTAGTTTCTTACTATGGTTGATATCTATGTATCCATTTATGTATGTATGTATATGTATATGTATATGTATATGTATATGTATATGTATATGTAAAAACGCCCACACAGCATGAACAGGCGGGACAATACCTCCTGCCTGCCAGCCATTTGGAAGCCTGCCCTTATTGATAAACGAGTCCCTAACATGATGAATGACATCAGGCCCACACTCACAAGAGCCACACAGGATGTCACCACCAGACATCCACAAACAAAGCAGACTAAAACCCACACTGATGAGGAGGCACGACCAAGGACCAGAAGCCAGGACTGCAAATGCACCATTAGCCTCTTTAAACCCCTCCCATCCTTACATGAAACACAAACCCCCAACCAATCAGAACACACCTCCACCCAATCAGGACACACCTCCACCCAATCAGGACACACCTTCACCCAATCAGAACACAGCCAAGCTCCCACCCAATCAGCTCAAACCCCGACTGGCAGTTAAAAGGAAGAAACAGCCAAGATCTCACATTGCTCCTGGAAGCACGAAGCCTGAAGATGACGAATGAGACTTCGTCGGAAACGTCGCCAAGACACCTCCAATTTTACGCGGGAGAAAAACCCGAATAACCAAAGACCTACATACTAACACCCACGAAAACCTCAGAAAAAAAGTATATGTATATGTATATACACAGATATACTCCTCGAATTTACAACAGTTAATTTAGAGATAATTCAAAATTACAATTAAAAAAGCTACTTTTGACCATTTTTCGCCGTTATGCAGGCATCCTTTGCAGCATCCCCTTGATCACGTGATCAAAATTCAGATGCTTGGCGAGTGACTCGTAGCGAGTCAGTCACTGCAAGTGTCTTGGGGGGGGAGGTGTCACGTGATTCCCCTTTGGCGACCTCCTAACCAACGAAATCAATGGGGAAGGCAGATCCACTTCACCATGGGTCACTGTCTTACTAACTGCCAGTGATTCACTTAGCAGCTGTGGCCAAAGGGGTCATAAATGGAGAAAAACTCACTTAGCAGCGGTCTCGCTTAGCAACAGGAAATGTTTGGGCTCAATTGTTGTAAGTCGGGAATGACCCTGTATGCACATATACCCATGCGTGTGCGAGTTTGTGTAGATGGATGGATGGATGATATAGAGATAATTGTTATATGAGAGAGGCAGATAAGAGGGATGACGGATGATGGATTAGATAGATAGAGATAGAGAGGGAGGGAGAAACAAAGATTAGATAGATAGATAGATAGATAGATAGATAGATAGATAGATAGATAGATAGATAGATAGATAGATAGATAGATAGTTAGATAGATAGATGATAGATAGATAGATAGATAGATAGATAGATAGATGATGGATGGAGGGAGGGAGGGAGGGAGGGAGGGAGGGAGAGACAAAATAGATAGATAGATAGATGATAGATAGATATACAGAGGGAGGGTTGAGGGAGAGACAAAAATTAGATAGATAGATAGATGATAGATAGTAGAATAGATAGATAGATAGATAGATAGATAGATAGATAGATAGATAGATAGATAGAATAGAGAGGAGGGAGGGAGGAGAGAAAAATTAGATAGAAAGACGAAGGGGAGGGAGAGGACGAAGATTGGATGGATGGATTGGAGAGGATGGATGGATGGATGGATGGATGGATGGACGGATGGATGGACGGACAAAGATTAGAGAGAGAGGGGGGGGAGGAAGAGACAAAGATTAGATAGATAGAAAGAGGGAGGGAGGGAGAGACAAAGATAGATGGAGGAGGGAGGAGGAGAAAGATTAGAGAGAGAGAGAGAGCGAGAGGGGACAAAGATTAGAGAGAGAGAGATGGGGAAGGAGGGAGAGACAAAGATTAGCTAGAGGATAGATAGAGGGAGGGAGGGAGAAACAAAGATTAATAGATGGAGAGAGAGATGATAAGAGAGAAGACTGTTAGATGAGAGAGACAGATAAAAGAGATGATGGATTAGATGAGTTATGGCCAGTGGTGGGTTCCGGATCCCGTTGCAACTGTTACGGTTGCAACGGGGCCGGGCGCCCACCACATTAACCCACCCAGCGCGCGCATGTGTACTTACTGTCCCACGACTCTCCAGCTGCTCAGCAGAGCGTCACGCAGGCACCGTACGCTCCATGCGCATGTGCGGAACCCCCAAAACTTCAAATACCGCTAAGGAGCATGATTGGGCGAGTGGGCCCTCCTGAACACCCTATGGGAACGGTACCTGGTGCCCCCCGGCAGGCACTGGGGCGTACCAGATGTAACCATCACTGGTTATGGCAACTTTTTCGGCACCAGGGCCCAAACGTGCCTGTGTGTGCCCAAGTGCTGGAAAACTGGAAGACCAGCTGTCCGGCACACAAATGCCAGTTTTTGACCATTTTTGGCTGTTTTGGGGCTGTTTTCAGGCCATTTTTTGGACCATTTTTCAGGGCAGTTTTTGGACCATTTTTCAGGGCAGTTTTTGGGCCCCAAACAGGCCAAAAACAAGCTGAAACAGCCTGAAAAACCACCTGAAAAGGCCCAGAAAGCAGCACCTCTGTTTTGGAGGCATTTTTCAGGCTGTTCTCCAGCCGTTTTCTGGCGCTCTAGCACCCCTGAAAACCAGCTGGGCGGCAAGCATGTGCGCTCCAGAAACCAGAAGAGCAGCTGGCGATGGTGGGCATACCCACAGAGGGGCTCTGCATGCGACCTCTGGCATGCGTGTCATAGGTGGTTCCACCACAAAACCGCGTTCGACTAAAGGGCGCTCGACGAAACCGCGTAGCTGACGTCATCACAGGGCGACAACAGCGCGGAGACAGAAGCACGCTGTAAACGCCTAAACCTAAAATAACCCCTAAACCTAACCCCCCTAAACCTAATCCTAAACCTAACCCTAAACCTAACCCTAAACCCTAACCCTAACCCTTAACCTAACCCTAAACCTAACCCTAAACCTAACCCTTACCTTAAGTTGAATCGGCTTGCTTTCAAAGCGCTATTTAAAGCGCCCTTCTTTCTCCGCGCTCGCTGTTGTCGCCCTGTTGATGACGTCAGCGATGCGGTTTTAATCGGCGCGGCTATTAGTTGAGCGCGGTTTTGTCGTGCCACGGTCATAGGTTCACCATCATGGGATTAGATATACAGACAGACAGGCAGACAAATAGATAAATAGATATAGATACATATTTCTCTCCCTCTCCCTCCCTCCCTCCCTCCCTCCCTCCCTCCCTCCCTCCCTCCCTCCCTCTCTCTCTCTCTCTCACCACACCACCACACACACACTGTATATTCCCACTAAACATATATATATGGTACATACATACACACATACATACACACATATTTTTATTTATCTGCCCACATGGGGCATTGGATGGCATACAAGTTCAATAAATAACAAACATTCAAACAAATTATAAGAATTTTGTAATTCAGTCCTTGTTAACTTTAATGTTTTTTTTTTAATTGTCTTTTTATCCTACTGTAAGTTGCCCAGAGTCATTCTGGACAGTGAGATGGGACACAGGAGGGGCCTATTAATTTAATAAATAATGAGGAGGAGGAGGAGGAAGAGCATGGAATCAGATTTGTAGAATTCTGTGTTGACATTCTCAATGCACTGTAATTTTAATTTTAGCTTTTCTGTGGAATTGGTATTCCTGGCCTGGTGAGCCACACATCTTTTAAAACATGTTTGAATACCTGATGTTCATATTTTAGTTTCTGGTGCAACTGTGTCCCAATGTAGCTTCGGTGCGTAGCAATAACACGAAATATAATTATTCTTTCTCATTCTCCTCCAGTTAGCACCTGAAAACACTCTGATGTCCTTCCAGAAGCAGTGGAGGAGAAGGTTTATGGTGTGCAGGCAGATGTGGTGATAAGGTAAGTCTCTGCTTGTGCTCAAGATTTAAGGCTGGGGTCTCCAAACTCGGCAACTTGAACACTTGTGGACTTCAACTCCCAGAATTCCTCAGCTAGCCATGCCAAGTGTTAAATGTGGCCCAGTGATATGGCTGGCTGAGGAATTCTGGGAGTTGAAGTCCACAACTCTTAAAATGCCAAGTTATATGGCCGGCTGGATGATCTGGGAGTTGAAGGTCCACAAACTCTTAAAAATGCCCAGTGATATATGGCCGGCTGAGGAATTCTGGGAGTTGAAGTCCACAACTCTTAAAAGGTACCCAGGATATGGCTGGCTGAGGAAGTGATAATGCTGGCTGAGGACTTCTGGGAGTTGAAGTCCACAAGTTACCAAGTGGCATGGCATCTGAGAAGTTAGTAACCCAGTTGTTAAGTGAATTGGCTCCACCCCCCTTGACTTTGCTTGCCAAAAGCTCCCAAAAGGTGATCACCATGACCCTGGGACACTGCAACCCGCATAAATATGAGCCGGTTTCAAGCGTCAGGTTTTTGATCACGGATCATAAGGAGGTGCAATGGTCGTGAGTGTGAAAAACAGTCACGAGTCCCTTTTTTTCGATGCCGTTGTAACTTTGAACTCAGCGAATGGTTGCAAGTCGAGGACCCCTGCATTTGCAAGGGCCCAGAAGCCAGAAGCCAAACTCTGAATGGAAAGAATCTGATCCAGCAGGGATAATTGTTATATTCTTGTCTTCTTCTTGTTCACAGTTATGACGGAGTGCCTTTTCTTATGCACGACCAGACGCTGCGGAGAACCACCCAACGTGAGGAAGTCTTCCAGAACTGCTTACGACCATTCCTCTATGTTCAACTGGACAGATTTGGAAACACTAAATGGCAGGCAAAGGGTTTCCTCAAGGTGTGTAAGTAAGTAGTAATATATGTCCAGTTGGTGGTTACAACCCCTCAAAAATGAAGCGGAGTTAGAGAAAGTTTGGAGGATCACAACTGAGACGGTTGCGCCTCCGTCAAACACCCAAAACAACACAAACAAAATAGCCAGCAGTGTGAGAGGCAGCAGCCAAAAAAAAAAAAACCAACTTAATACGATAGAGGAAGTCCTCAACTTATGACCACAATTGAGCCAACTTTTATGTTGCTAAGTGAGAAATTTGTTAAGTTCTGCCACACTTTTAAGACTTTTGGGGGGACAACATTTGTTAAGTGAATCACTGCAGTTGGTTTTTTTTTTTTCCTCATCTGTTTGTTATTTCTTTTTTTTATTATTATTAATTTTTTGTTGTTTGTTACATAAACAACACATGCCCACACCAGTGGGAAAAGAAAAAATCAAAACACAAAAAAGACAAAAAACAGGAAAACAAGGCAGGGGAAAAAAAAAAAAGAAAACAAAGAAACAAAAGAAAAACACAAGTATATATTATAAAAAAGTATATCAGCTGGTTACAACATGTTTTTGTGCATCTCTTCCATTAATTCATATAATTCAAATATCTTAACTCAAATGTTTACCATATTGACATCATCATACCTCCACTTTAGTTGACTACAGTTGTTTAAACATCTTTCATCCTTAACTATGCCAAAGATTTAATCCATAACCGCATGCTGGCATTTCATTTACTTGGTTTATAAAATCCTCATTAACATCAAATCCTCATATCCTGTTTTAGCTAAACATCCATAATATTTAATACCAAAAATTCCATCCTCCATGTATATAGTTTATTATCATTCTCCTTTCTTTATGTAATGATATCGTATATCATAACATTTTCCCCATATTAGTTAACATTTAACTGTATATGAGTTTTATTTTATTTTTTAATAGTGATATTATTGTGATTAATAACCTTTGTATATGGTCCAAAAATATTTCTAACCTTCCCTTCTCATATCCAATTATTATTTATCATATCAACTCCAGTTGATCATCACTGCAGTTGTTTAACGAGCAACACGGTTGCTGAGTGAATTTGGTTTCCCCGTTAGCTTTGCTGGTCAGAAGGTCCCAAGAGGCAAATGACATGACCCCGGGGACACTGCAGCCGTCATAAATGCGAGTCGGTTGTCAAGCATCCCGAATATAAACCCACATGACCTTTGGGGATGCTGAAATGGTCATCGGTGTGAAAGCGACCGTAACTCACTTTTTTTCCAGTGGCGTTTCACTTCAAATGGTCACTGTAGTAAGTGGAGAACTTCCGTACTAGGCTGCATTAACAGAGAGAGAGAGAGAAACACGATCACGGTAAAAGTATAATAGCACTTTATAAAGCCTTACTAAGACCACAGTTAGAAGGCTGCATCCGATTTAGTACACCCCATACGAAAAAGAGATGTGGCGACTCTTTGAAAGAGTGCAGAGAAGAGCAAGAAAGAGGATTAGGGATGGAGGCTAAAACATATGAAGAACGGTTGCAGGAACTAAGTATGTCTAGTTAATAGAAAGAAGGACAAGGGAGACCTGATAGCAGTCTTCCAATATCTCAGGGGTTGCCACAAAGAAGAGGGAGTCAAGCCTATCCTCCAAAGCACCTGAGGGCAGAACAAGAAGCAATGGGTGGAAACTAATCAAGGAGAGAAGCAACTTCGAACTAAGGAGAAATTATCTGATATCAGAACAATTAACCAGTGGAACAGAAGTTGCCTCCAGAAGTTGTGGATGCCCCAACACTGGAAGTCTTTAAGAAGATGTTGGATAGCCATTGTCTGAAACGGTATAGGGTTTCCTGCTAGGCAGGGGGTTGGACTAGAAGACCTCCAAGGTCCCTTCCAACTCTGCTATTGTATTGTATTGTATTGTATTGCATTGTATTGTATTGTAAGGACTAGGGGAGACATGATAGCAGCCTTCCAATATCTCAGGGGCTGCCCCAAAGAAGAGGGAGTCAAACTATTCTCCAAGGCACCTGAGGGTAGAACAAGAAGCAATGGGTGGAAATTAATCAAGGAGAGAAGCAACTTAGAACTAAGGTGATATTTCCTGACAGTGAGAATAATTAATCAGATAATGAGCCAAGGTGGCGCAGTGGTTAAATGCAGCACTGCAGGCTACTGCTAGATCAGCAGGTATCAGCGGTTCAAATCTCACCGGCTCAGGGTTTGACTCAGCCTTCCCATCCTCTCCGAGGTGGGTAAATGAGGACCAGATTGTTGGGGGCAATATGCTGATCTCTGTAAACCGCGTAGAGAGGCCTGAAAGGCCTATGAAGCGGTATATAAGTCTACTGATATTGGCTATGGCTATTGCTATTGCTATAATCAGTGGAACAGCTTGCCTCCAGAAGTTGTGAATGCCCCAACACTGGAAGTCTTTAAGAGACGTTGGATAACCATTGTCAGGAATAGTATGCTGGTAGGTCTGTGGAGCAGGGGGTTGGACTAGATGGCCTCCCAGGTCCCTTCTAACGCTATTTACTGGTTCGGGGGATGCAACTGCTTCCATGTGAGTAAAGGTTGCGTTATTTGGGCTTTTGGGGGGGAAAACCTACAAGGTTGGCCCATTTGCGGGACTTAAGGGAGATCTACAGAATTATTCATGATGAGGATAAAACGGACAAGAGGAAGCTTTTTTTTCTTCTTTCAGTTTGACAAATTCTAGAACCAGAAGTCAAGCAATGAAATCGACTGTTGGAAAAATAGGAGAGGCAACAGGAAAAAAAATGTGTTTTTTTTTTCTCATCCAATGTATAATAATTCAACTTTGGAATTCAATGGATTGAGAGGTGGAGCTCGCTAACTAACGTACTTGGCTGTCTCAAAGATGCTTTTCCAAAAAGGCATCTGGAATTAATTTGGGGTTTTTCCCCCCCGCTTTAAAACTCTTCAAGAAGCTTCAGAGAATGAGGAAGTTTCTTGGATGAGCAGGGAAAGTTTTCAAAGGGAAAAAAAAAGAAAGGTCCAGTTGTCTTTTGGGGGGGAAAAATAGCACCTCTGGGAAACCACGGACCTTGATGGTTGAGAATCCCCTTCCGATTTCTCAAAGCAAACCTGCCATCTTCAAAACCCAACGTTGACAATCTCTTCCCACAGAATGACCCCTTCTGGACAGTCAACTCCTTTGCCCCATCGGACTTCGTGAAAGCCGCCAACCAGTCGATCTGCAAACTGACCGAGATGCTGGAGACCATCAAGGACAACGCCACCGTCCTCTTGAACTCCAAGACTTGCCCGAAAAAGGGATCACCCGTATTACACGACTTCGTGTCAATGTCACCCTGGAAACCGTCCTCGCCTCGGGCATCCCTCAGCAGGCTGTGAGTTGCACGGGAGTTTTGTGGGTAGCACTTCGCAATAACAAATGTCACAGATTTATATACGCTTCCCAGCTGTCTCTAAGCGGTTTACAGAGTCAGCCTCTTGCCCCCACAACAATCTGGGTCCTCATTTGACCCACCTCGGAAGGAGGGAAGGCTGAGTCAACCTTGAGCCTGGGAGATTCGAACTCTTGACAGTGGGCAGGAGTTAGCCTGCAATACTCATCTAACCATTGTGCCACCCATGGTTGCTCCTTCCTTCCTTCCTTCGATCCCCCTTCCCCCCGCCCTCTAGCCTTCCTTCCTTCCTTCCTTCCTTCCTTCCTTCCTTCGATCCCCCTTCCCCCGCCCTCTAGCCTTCCTTCCTTCCTTCCTTCCTTCGATCCCCCTTCCCCCGCCCTCTAGCCTTCCTTCCTTTCTTCCTTCCTTTCTTTCTTCCTTCGATTCCCCTTCCCCTGCCCTCTAGCTTTCCTTCCTTCCTTCCTTCCTTCCTTCCTCCTTCAATCTCCTTCCCCTGCCCTCTACCTTCCTTCCTTCCTTCCTTCGATCCCCTTCCCGTCCCTCTAGCTTTCCTTCCTTCCTTCCTTCCTTCCTTCGATCTCCTTCCCCTGCCCTCTAGCTTTCTTTCCTTCCTCCTTCCTTCTTCTTCCTTCCTTTATTTGATCCCTCTTCCCCTCCCTCTAGCTTTCCTTCCTTCCTTCCTTCCTTCCTTCCTCTCTCCTGCCTTCCTTCCTAATAGTACTTAGACTTATATACCGCTTCACAGTGCTTTATACAGCCATCTATAAGCGGTTTACAGAGTCAGCCTCTTGCCCCCAACAATCTGGGTCCTCATTTTGCCCACCTCAGAAGGATGGAAGGATGGGTCAACCTTGAGCCCGTCAGGATCGAACTGCTGCAGTGAGCATTGAGTTAGCTTAGGATACTGAATTCTAACCACCGCAGCTTGACGGGTAGCTGCCAGGCAGACTCTGGGGCTCCTGTATCAGTGCCAGGAAGAATCAAATCCCAAATCCAAAGCAGAAGGTGGTTTATGGGTAGCTAGAACAACTTTGGCTATGATAGACCCAGGATGATGAGAAGGGAACAATTGTAGAACAACGGTGGGAAGATCTGGCTCAGCAAAAGGATTGCACTCTGGCTTCATTTAATGATGGGAATAAATAGAGGTGGTCCTTGACTAACAACCACCAGTGAGCCCCACGCTTCCGTTGCAAAGCAAGGCTTAATAACTTAAGTGAGATTTGCTCGCTTTTACGAGCTTTCTTGCCACAATTCTTAAGCGAATCACTCTAGTTGATAAGTCAGCAACCTAGTTTTAAGTGAATCTGACTTCCCGGTGACTTTGCTCGTCAGAAGTGTACAAAAGGGGGTGGGTCACGTGACCCCGGGACCTGCAACCGTCATAAGGTATGAGTCAGCTAGCCGGTAGCCCGGCGTTGCCCCTGGTATTATTTATAAGGGGAGGGGAAAGGTCTGGAATAAATGTAATTTCTGATGTTGGATTTTCCCCCTTACCAGAGGGAGCACCCTCGTGGAGGACTGTGAAGCCGTTATCACGGCAACCTCCCAGTGCTGTCAGTAGAAGCCATTTTACGGCAGGTACAGTAGAAGCCGCTGAAAGGCACAACAGGCTGTACTTTTACAGAACAGCACCCCGAGGGGTTTTAGGGGTGGTCTTAACCCCCCACAGTATTTCTTTCCAAAGGGTAAGTCATCTGTTTACCAAATTTGGTTGAAAATTGCTCAAGGCGTTCCAGAGTTATGCTGGTACACACACACGGAAACACACACATACCCTAGATGGTCTACCGGAATTTGGATCTCGGTGACCTTGGGGAATGCTACAGCGGTCTTATAAGTGTGGAAAACTCATAATCGCTCTTTTTTTGGGGGGAGGTGCTGTTGTGACTTAGGACAGTCGCTAACGAATGGTCGTAAGTCAGGATGACCTTTACTAACTAGGTTGTCCCGATAAGTTGTGAAAGCGTTCCCCACCTATGTGTTCCAAGGTTCTAGCTAAGGCATCATCACATGTGGAGTTGTTTTGAATCAGGTGAGCTCTTCGCAGCTCTAACTTGGTTCCACCACAAACCGCGGTCGATAAGCGAGCTTGACGAAACCGCGTACCTGACGTCATCACAGCGCGACGAAAAAAGCACGCTGTGAGGCGGTAAAGCTAAAATTAACGCGTAAACCTAAACCTAACCCCCCCAAACCTAACCCTAACCGAACCCTTAACCTAACCTAAACTAACCCTAACCCTAAACCTAACCCTTAACCTAACCCTTAACCTAACGCTAAACTAACGCTAACCCTTAACCTACCCTAACCTAACCCTAACCTAACGCTTAAGGTAACCCAAACCCTTAACCTAACCCTAAACCTAACCCTTAACCTAACCCTAACCCTAACCTAACCCTAAACCTAACCCTTAACCTAACCCTTAACCTAACCCTTAACCTAACGCTAAACCTAACGCTAACCCTTAACCTAACCCTAACGCTTAACGTAACCCTAAACCTAACCCTAAACCTAACCCTAACCTAACCCTTAACCTAACCCTAAACCTAACCCTAAACCTAACCCTTAACCTAACCCTTAACCCTTAACCTAACGCTAAACCTAACGCTAACCCTTAACCTAACCCTAAACCTAACCCTTAACCTAACCCTAACCCTAACCTAACCCTTAACCTAACGCTAAACCTAACGCTAACCCTAAACCTAAACCTAACCCTTACCTTTACGTGAATCGGCTTCCTTTAAAAGCGCTTTTTAAAGCGCCCTTTTTTCTCCGCGGTCGTTGTTGTCGCGCTGCTGATGACGTCAGCGACACGCTTTAATCGGGCGCGCTTTAGTGGACCGCGGTTTTGTCGTGCCACGCTTAACTTCTCCAAAGCATCTCCGTATCCCTTTTGAGGTCCTCAAGCCCTCCTTTCTCCCCTCTGCTCTCCCAGGTAATGTGGTTGCCCAGTCTGGACAGGCCTCTCGTTCAGGAGGTGGCCCCTGGATTCCAGCAGACCTCTGGCCGGAAGACAGACCCTCGGCGGTTGAGAGAGCGAGGTTTCCAGAAGCTCAACCTGAGATACACCCAGGTCACCCGCGAGGATATCAGGTGCGGTTCTCCTCTGGCACCGCTGCCGATCTGGTCCTTCGGCCTACTCTTCAGAGGCAGGGCATGGCGGGCGATGGGGCAGTAATGGAGGGGCCAGTGAACAGAAAAAGAGAAGGGAACTTGCGGGTTATCTAGTCGAACCCCCCGGCCAAGCAGGAGACCCTATTACACCATTTCTGACAGATCTTCTCACTTATGGCCTTGGGGATCCCTCGGAGGTGCCCTTCCCAAGACCTCCCCTCTGGCTCTGCTTGTTTACATGTACGTAGATAGGTCAGGCATTGGTGGTCTCTGATTGTTAAGTGGAGCGGTCCCTGCAGAGGTGGAATTCACCAGTTCTGGAGAACCGGTAGCGGAAATTTTGAGTAGTTCTTAGAACCGGCAAATACCACCTCTGGCTGGCCTATCTATATCTATCTATATCTATCTATCTATCTATCTATCTATCATCTATCTATCTATCTATCTATCTATCCATCCATCCATCCATCCATCCATCCATCCATCCATCCATCCATCCATCCATCATCTATCTGTCTGTCTGTCTGTCTGTCTGTCTGTCTATCTATCTATCTCTATCTATCTATCTATCTATCTATCTATATCTATCTATCTATCTATCTATCTATCTATCTATCTATCTATATCTATCTATCCATCTATCCATCTATCCATCTATCTATCTATCTATATCTATCTATCATCTGTCTACATATATCTATCTATCTATCTATCTATCTATCTATCATCTAATCTATCTATCTATCTATCTATCTATCTATCTATCTCTTTCTATCTATATCTCTATCTCTATATATATATCTATATATCTATCTATCTATCTATCTATCTATCTATCTATCTATCTATCTATCTATCTATCTATCTATATATATATATATATATATATCTATCTATACCAATTGTATATACTATATCTATCTATCTATCTATCTATCTATCTATCTATCTATCTATCTATCTATCTATCTATCTATCTATCTATCTATCTATCTATCTATCTCAGTGGAACAGCTCGCATCCAGAAGTTGTGAATGCCCAACGCTGGAAGTCTTTAAGAAGATGTTGGATAGCCATTTGTCTGAAACGATACAGGGTTTCCTGCCTAGGGAGGGGGTTGGACTAGAAGACCTCCAAGGTCCCTTTTAATACTGCTATTGTATTGATCATCAAAAAACAAGTATAAAAGCCCTGAAGCATGGAGATAGTTGGAAAAAGTAGTGGACAAGCAAACAAGGATAGTGGAAAACCTCAGTTTAAGCCCGCAGGTTCATCGTTCAGGCTGCTTCTTCAAACTCTTCCTTCCTCTCTGTCCCTCCCCTCCGTCCTCAAACAGGGAATATGCCAGCGCAAACCTGAGCATCAATTTGTACACCGTCAACGAGCCGTGGCTGTACTCCGTCCTCTGGTGCATGGGGGTTGAGTCCGTCACCTCCGACAACTTGCAAGTTCTCCTTCGGCTACCTTCCCCCCTTTGGCTGATGGTAAGTGGATTTACCTATGATATATTCAGAATTCAGCCGGAAGGGACCTGGGAGGTCTTCTAGTCCAGCCCCCTGCTCAAGCAGGAGACCCTATGTCATTCCAGACAAGTGGCTGTCCAGTCCCTTCTTGAAAAACCTCCAGTGGTGGAGCACCCACAACTTAATGCAATAACAGAGTTGGAAGGGACCTTAGAGGTCTTCTAGTCCAACCCCCTGCCTAGACTCTGCCACACGCTGGCCCTTCCCTTTTTGTTCCTTATTTACTACTGGTATAGCCTCTGAGAAGATAAGCCTACACTACTAAGTTCATACCCCAAGCTCTGGAAATCATTCTGCACAGAAAGTACATCTTTTTGGGACGGATCATGTGTGCCAAGATAGCAATAGCAATAGCAGTTAGACTTATATACCGCTTCATAGGGCTTTCAGCCCTCTCTAAGCGGTTTACAGAGTCAGCATATGGCCCCCAACAACAATCCGGGTCCTCATTTCACCCACCTCGGAAGGATGGAAGGCTGAGTCAACCTTGAGCCTAGTGGGATTTGAACAGCCGAACTGCAGAACTGCAGTCAACTGAAGTAGCCTGCAGTGCTGCATTTAACCACTGCGCCACCTCGCAGATGTATAGCATCAACGTCACAGTCCTTACTTGCATTCTTGACTACCTTAAGAATGCGCCTTTGTCTCTGCTGGCAGTAGCACCTGGCAGACACCTGACCTCTTTCAAAACCTCCATCTCCTTTCCTAAATTTACATCCCTTACGACTGAATCACCAACCAGAAGGCGACTTCTCTTTTTGCATACCTTGCTCTTCTTGTGCGACCGGTGTGTGATACCTGATCCACACTTTTGCCTTTCCGAAGTAAGTTCTTCGTTTTGGGCCACGCTCCCCTGCTTATTTGAGCCGTCATTATCACAGCTACCTTGACCTGTCTCTTTAGCGTCCCCGTTAAGGTCAGCAAGGGCGCTATATCTGTTACGCTGGGTCACAGCAAAAGCTTTGTGTTTACGGTTCACAGCTCTCGCCCTGCCAGATCCCACGGTTGTCCAGGCTGCTCTTCTCCTGCGGGATCTTTGCGGTAGAGGGGGGCTGTAGAGGGGGCATCTCCGTAGAGTGGAATGGCCGAATTGGGCACCTAATTTCTGCTTGGAGAGCACAGATTAGAGATTCTAGCAGGGACGTGCAGTCACTAGAGGCAGGGGAGGCGTGGCCTCACCAGTCATGAGGAAAAGGAAAGAATTTTAAAGAAGTTTTTAAAAATAATTAAAGCCAAAGTAGTTGCTACCAGATTCACAGTGACTTGGAACGGTGCTTAGTGTTAACTATAGGAGGAGGCCAGAGAAATAGGGGCTTTCCTGTGCATAAGCAATTTTTCGCCTTTTAAGAGTTAAGCAAGGGTTAACAAGCAAAAAATTCCTTATGCAAAGGAGGCACGTGTTCTCTCGCCTCCTGTAGAGGGCATTTTTAGAGCTTTTTAGAGTTCTCCGGGAGCAACTAGCTCAGTCTGACTCAGAGCTCTGGCAGAACCACGTTGCCTTTTCAAACACACACACACAAACACACACACACACACACACACACACCTGTATAAAAGTACATAAGCCCAGCTTCACTGATTACAAGTTTGAAAAGGCAACGTGGCTCTACCTGCAATCAAAGGTTCCGATCGGAAGGCAGCAGGGGAATGGGGGTGGGGGTATGGCAGAGAAGCTGCTTTCAAGCCTTTGGAAAATATATCCAATCCAACTTCTGTGTTTGTGTTTGAGAGTGAGTGAGAGAGGGATCCAAATTCTCTGTGTGCGTGTGTCTGTTTGAGAGAGGGGGGAGGGAGGGAGAGAGGGAGGAGGGGGAGGGGAGAAAAAAAATGGGAAAACTTATTTTGCAAGGGGGAAAAAATGCTGTCGCTTTAAATCGGAACTGAGCATGCCTGGCTGTGGAATTCTGGGAGTTGAAGTCCACAAATCTAAAAAGCTGCCTCACCAGCCATAAAGCTGACCGCACGTCACTGGATTCTAGATAGGTGATCTGTCTATGTAGACTAGTAATTCGTTACAAGGGGGGACAGTATCCAAATTTGAAAAGAGTACTGCCAAACACAGTACTCTTTTCAACAGCTTGCCGCATTTCCGGTGGCAAGCTGTTCCACTGGTTAATTGTCTTCACTGTCAGGAGGTTTCTCCTCAATTCCAGGTTGCTTCTCTCCTTGGTTAATTTCCATCCATCGTTTCTTGTCCTGCCTTCAGGTATTTGGGAAATAAGTTGATTCCCTCTTCTTTGTGGAATTTGTGGCACTTCGATTTCATTTCATTTGTGACTGCTGGCGTTTTTCCAAAATTGCATCAGTCAAAGCAGAGTTCCCAAATCATAAAAACTTAATTTTGGTTCTGAAGCTCAAATAAAGGGTGTCCTTGACTTAATCATTTGCTCAGTGATCATTCGAAGGACTGGAAAAAGAGGCTTATGACTTGTTTTTCCACACTTACGACCATCCCCACACGATCGCGCGATCAAAATCCAGCCACTTGGCAACCGACTCATATTTACGAGTGCAGAATCCGCGATCCCCTTTTGCGACCTTCTGGCAAAGAAAGTCGACCGGGAAGCCAGATTCGCTTAACAACTGCGTTACTAACTTAACAACGGGTTCACTTAACGGCTGTGGCAGCAAAGGTAGTTAAAATGGGGCAAAACTCGCTTAACCAGTGTCTCAGTCAGCCACAGGCATTTTGGACTCCCTTGTTGGTCGTACGTCGAGGACTACCTGTACTTTGGCCACCAAATGAGAAGAGAGGACTCCTGGGAGAGAGAATTTCATGGCTGAATTCAACCAACTTGAGCACAATTTCTGATTTCCAGCAGCTTTAAGAGAACCTTCCCGCTTTACTTATCAATTTATGGGGTTTGGGCGCCCTCTGCTGGCTGTTGAGTGCTCTGAATCCACATCTGGATTTCTGGCAGCCTCCGACTTTCTCCAGAAGTTGTGAAGACTGGATGTTTTTAAGGAAGATTGGACAAACATTAATCTGAAATGGTATAGGGCAGTGTTTCTCAACCTTGGCCACTTGAAGATGTCCGGACTTCAACTCCCAGAATTCCCCAGCCAGCATTTGCTGGCTGGGGAATTCTGGGAGTTGAAGTCCGGACATCTTCAAGTTGCTAAAGGTTGAGAAACACTGGTATAGAGTCTCCTGCCTGAGCAGAGGGTTGGACTAGAAGACCTCCAAGGTCCCTTCCAATTCTGTTATTTTCCAAATGAATAAACTAATAAACCACTAGAACCGGATTAGTTAGGTCAGATATGGGGAATGATGGCCTTTTGATGACTTGTGGACTTCAACTCCCAGAATTCCTGAGCCCAGCTGGCTCAGGAATTCTGGGAGCTGAAATCCATAAGCCATAAAGGAACCATTGTTCCCTACCCCTCTGCTAGGTGGGCAAAATGCTAAACCGTATCTAAACATCTACTTGACTGTGCCACAAGGCAAGTAATTACAGGTAGTCCTTGAGTTACGACCAGAATTGTGTCCAGAGTTCCCATAACAATAAGCAATACAGTTAAGTTCATTTTGATCCATTTTACTAACTTTCACTGGGGATGCTTCAACAGCCGGAAGTGTGAAAATGTTCCCCAAGCCACATTTCTCGGTGCTGTTGTATCTTCAGCTGCTCACTAAATGAATGGTCGTAAGTCAAGGACTGCCTGTGTGAAGGATTGTTTGGAGTTTGTAACTTCCTGATGGAAGCCCGGATGCCACCTTGGAAGTTTGACAGGTGTGATAACCAACACTTTTTGAGAGGTTTGTGTTAGGCGAGCAAGAATTTAATTCAGTAAAATTCAGGAATCTTGAAAAGCTTTAGCTTGCCTGCGAGTGTCTCTCACAGAGATTTATGAGTGTCGATGTCTTTAAGACTTGGCAACTTTAATATGTGTGGACTTCAACTCCCAGAATTCCCCTGCCAGTATGGCTGCCTAGGGAATTTGGGGAGTTGGTCAATACCTGCTGGCTAAGGAATTCTGGGAATTGAAGTTCACAGATGGTGGCAAGAGAATTTTGGAATTGACGTTCACACATATTGACTAGGGAATTCTGGGACTTGAAGTTCACACATGGCAAGAGAATTTTGGAATTGACGTTCACACATATTGGCTAGGGAATTCTGGAGTTGAAGTCCATATATATTGGCTAAGGAATTCTGGGAATTGAAGTTCACACATGTGGCAAGAGAATTTTGGAATCGACGTTCACACATATTGGCTAAGGAATTCTGGGAACTGAAATTCACACGTGGCAAGAGAATTTTGGAATTGAAGTTCACACATATTTACTAGGGAATTCTGGGAGTTGAAGTCCACACATGGCAAGAGAATTTTGGAATTGACGTTCACACATATGACTAGGGAATTCTGGGAATTGAAGTCCACATATATTGGCTAAGGAATTCTGGGAATTGAAGTTCACACATGGTGGCAAGAGAATTTTGGAATTGACGTTCACATATTGGCTAGGGAATTCTGGGAGTTGAAGTCCACATATCTTAAACAGAAAAGACCTGGGTATTAATGGTTAAACCTGAACAATCTTTCAAGTCACATTCCCCATGTTTAGGCGTTTGTTTTTTTTAGAAAACCAACTTTTAATTTTTGCTCATTTTTTTTACTTGTTTTTCAGCCTCCAGGTGAATACCGTCTAATCTGGATAACGGCGGACCTTATTTCCTTTGTCATAATTGTAGGAATTTTTGTCTTCCAGAAGTAAGTAACACCTACTGATGACTTTATAATGTTAGGATTCTACCCAGTGACATTTGGAGCCGCTTTGAGGGGTAGTAGGAAAATTCTTCCTCCCCTGTTTCAGGCCAGGAATAGAAATAGAGGCCAAACTTCATCTCAACTGGTCAGTTCACAGCCACGCAAAGATCTAGCATTTGCAGGGGATAAATAAATTGTAGGTAAAGGTTCCCCTCGCACATCTGTGCTAGTCGTTCCCGACTCTAGGGGGCACTGCTTATCTCCCTTTCAAAGCCAAAGAGCCAGCGCTGTCCGACCACGTCTCCGTGGTCATGTGGCCGGCATGACTCAACGCCGAAGGCGCATGGAACGCTGTTCCCTTCCCACCAAAGGCGGTTCCTATTTTTCTACTTGCCTTTTTACCTACTTTCGAACGGCTAGGTTGGCAGAAGCTGGGAGAAGTCACGGGAGGCTCCCTCCGTTACGCGGCGCTAGGGATTCGAACCGCCGAACTGCTGATCTTTCTGATCGACAAGCCGCGTCTTAGCCTCTGAGCCACCGGGTCATCCCTCTAATTTACCTTTAAATAAATTGTAGAGGATGACAAATTGTGGGGGCCTTGGTAATAACTCTGCGAGATTTTCTCGCAGACGTTTCATCACCCAACTAGGTGACGGGATCAGCCTAGAAGGGAGCAGGGTTTGCTTTCTGTTTATATCCAAGTGGCTTGCCCTGTCAGGGTTGGTGGGAGTATTCTTGTTCCTAGTTATGGCGCTTCTTGATGGTCCCTCATATAAGTCTTTCCTGTATAAACAGAGAACACACCCTACCCACTTTTAACATTGATGATGTTACCTAGTTAGGTAATGAGACGTCTGCAAGGAAACAGCCAAACTTAGAAAGTACCAAGGACCCCCACAATTTAACCCTGAGCTGCAAATATTATTTTCCAGGGAGAAATTCTTTTCTGTCCTGCTTCCATATGCCTTGAGGTGGCACTTCCTCCTTTTCCTCAAGCTTCCGAAAACTAAGCTTAAAGTTCTCCTAATTTCTAACCTTCAGTGTACAAAAACAAAACTTTAAAAAAGAAACATGCAACTTGGAGGAAAGAAGCTGAAAAGAGAGGAGAGGGGGAAAAACTCACAAGTTTTTTAAAGAGAGGACACGGCAAATGCCTGGAAAAGCAAAATAAATCCGTTGGTTTAACGTTGGTCAGATTTGGGGGTAAATAAAATATCAGTAAACTCCTGAACTTTGGGAGGGAAATTCTCATGCCTTTTTAAAAGTACTTTGTCAAGAGATTCATCATGGGTGGCTGGGGAATTCTGGGAGTTGAAGTCCACCCACCTTAAAGTTGCCAAGGTTGAAAAAAACACATTTAGTTGCATAGCCCAAGCCTGGTTTTTATTTAATTAAGAGGGATGGATACAGAAGGAAAGATATTCCCGATTGTTTTGTTTTCAAACAAACTTAAAATAACAAGTGTCCCCATCTTGCAGGATTCCGGGGAATAATATCAAAATTCCGAAGCACATGATTTTGGTTGCCCTCTTGGACTTTAATGAATCAAATGTATTTATTTATTCATTGCAAATGGCCCTTGACTCTGGACGGTTTACAAATGGTTAAAAGTTTTAAAAATCGAGGGGACCACAGCAAAATACTCATTAATAGAGAATATTTGTAAAATACTCTCTAGTAGAGAATATTTGTAAAATACTTTTTAGTAGAAAATATTTGTAAAATACTCTTTAGAGTAGATATTTGTAAAATATTCTTTAGTAGATAATATTTGTAAAATACTCTTTAGTAGATAAATTTGTAAAATACTCTTTAGTAGATAATATTTGTAAAATACTCTTTAGTAGATAATATTTGTAAAATACTTTTTACTAGAGGATATTTGTAAAATACTCTTTAGTAGATAATATTTGTAAAATACTCTAGTAGTTAATATTTGTAAATACTCTTTAGTAGATAATATTTGTAAAATACTCTTTAGTAGATATTTGTAAAATACTCTTTAGTAGAGGATATTTGTAAAATACTCTTTAGTAGATAATATTTGTAAAATATTCTTTAGTAGATATATTTGTAAAATACTTTTTAGTAGAGACTATTTATAAAATACTCTTTAGTAGAATATTTGTAAAATACTCTTTAGTAGATAATATTTGTAAAATACTCTTTAGTAGATAATATTTGTAAAATACTTTTTAGTAGATAATATTTGTAAATATTCTTTAGTAGATAATATTTGTAAAATACTTTTTAGTAGAGACTATTTATAAAATACTATTTAGTAGATAATATTTGTAAAATACTCTAGAGAATATGTGTAAAGTGCTCTTTAGTAGAGAATATGGTAAAATATTCTTTAGTAGAGAATATCTGTATAATACTCTTTAGTAGAGAATATGTGTAAAATACTCCTTAGTAGGGAATACTTGTAGCTCAGGGTTGAACTGTGGGGTCCTTGGTGGTTTCTTGCAGACGTTTCATAAGCCGACTAGGGAACATCATCAGTGCTAGAAGAGGGCAGAGTTCGCTTTCTGCCACCAAGCCACTTGTCTATAAACAGAACGAACTCTTATTTTTTTTCCTTCTGGCACTGATGATGTTACCTAGTTGGGCCAGGAAAGGTCTGCAAGAAACGACCAAGCTCAGAGGGCACCAAGGGAATCACCCAAAAAAATCTTCATTTACGGATCTTTATTCCTGGCAGAAATAGCCAGTCCCAATAGGAAGAAAGAGAAGGGGGGGGGAAGGAGTTTTTAATCACCCTCTCCAAAGTCCTGGGGTGTCTTTAGGGCCCTTGACAATGCCAATAAGGGGTGGATGGGCGTGGGAATTTCTGAGTTATTTTTCTTATTGCTCTGACATTTCTCTGCATGTTCCCTCTTTCTTCTTCCTCCTCTTTCTGCTGCTGCATTTCGGCATCTTTACAGCTATCACTTAATCAGGTAATTGTTGGGTCCTCCTCCTCCTCCTCCTCCTCCTCCGTCCCTCATTTCACCTACATCTCTCGTTTCGTTTTTTCCTACCCACCTCCGTAACAGTCCTGTTGCGGGGAAATCGGTGAGGGGAAGCCAAGTCAGCATGGCAGTCCTTGAGAGAAATGAAATATGTATATCATATATATATATATATAATATATATCAATGTCAAGTTTTGTCCTGGTTTCAAACAGCATCCGAAAGGAAATCAGATCCAAGGCAAAAGTATTGCTCAAAGTTTCCAAGTGTATGAAAGAGAGCCATGTTGGCAATCTGGGAAAAACCCGACTTATCGTGTTTGAAAGCTTCCCGTTTTTCCCCACCCAGTTGAAAGTTCAAGATCTTGCCCCCCCACACCCACAGTCCATCCCATGGTCCAATCTCCCACTGCCACGCTGGGCAGATTCCACCCATCCAGTTCCGGTCAGGCGCAGAGGTGCAGAGAGACAAAGGATGACCTTGGTTTCTCGAAAGAATGTTGTTATGGCTACCTAGCATCTAATCCCGCTACAATCCTCCCTCCCATTTCCCACCATAGAAAATGCTTAGTAGAGTAGTAGAAAGTGTGGGAGGCCACAAGACCCAAAAGCAAAGATGGCTGCAGGCCTGACAGTGTCGTTTTGCACCATTTTATTTCCAGCGGTGCCTCTCCAGGCCCTTTCGGGTGGAGGAATTATTTTCCTAGCTTGGAGAATGCCCCCGCATAGGGTCAAAAAAAGTCAAAATGGCAGTTGACCTTGGTTTTCTAGAAAGAATGTTGTTATGGCTGCATAGCATCTAACTCCATACAATCCCCATTTTTCCCACCTCGGAAAGGCATAGTAGAATAATAGAAAGTGTGGCAGGCCAAAGAGCCAGAGGAAAATATGGCTGCAGGGCTGGAGATTTTTGCGTTTCCTCCGCACTGAAGCAATCCGATCTCCCTGCTTTCAAACCAAATTGAAGTCTTTAGTCCATCTCACCCCAGCTTTTTCGGAGCTCATGCCCTCCAGTTAAGTTGGACACCAAGCCCCATCATCCCCACCAGCTCAGCATGCCTTAGCATCCACGCTTGGTTGGTGAAGACTTTCCAGAGTCAAATCTGGAAGGGGGCATTCTATTTTGGGGGGCACTTTGAAGCAAATCTCTTATGAACATCCAGAGGGAAGGTTAAAAAAAATTAAGAAAGAGGCTTGATGGCTTGTGACGCTGCTTAACCAAAAACGGGGAGTGGGGATGCTAAGAAAGAGAGGGGGGAGAGGGAGGGAGGGAGGGGAAAAAGGAGGGGAAGGAAGGCTACAAACCTGGCATTAGACGCAGCTTCAGAGCATAATCCAGGGCGGGAAGGACCCGGAGGTCATCTAGTCCAACCCCCTGCTCCAGCAGGACATCTTTAAAGCGAGTTTCTGTCTCTTGACCCGCCCAGTCACATGATTACATAGCCACGCCCACAGAATGGGTAGTTAAAAAACAACAACAGATTTCACCACTGCCTCAGCCTTCGTTTTTGATTTGCTAAGATATGCAACTTCAGCCAGGAATAAATAAAAAGAGGCAATTGGCTGAAAAGGTTCAATTTCATTTTGCTCAGGGCAATTAATTTTATTTTTGATTTTATTATTTACTTATAATCCTGCCTTCATTATTTTTGCAAGAACTCAAGGCAGCAAACATATCCAGGGCACCTTGTTCTTCCTAGTTTCCCTGCAACAATAACCCTGTGAGGGAGGCTGGATGAGAGAGAGAGAGGGACTGCCCCACACATCACTAAGCTGGCTTTCATGCCTAAGGCAGGACTAGAACTCACCGTCTCCTGGTGATTGGCCCAAAGTCACCCAGTTGGTTTCATGGCTAAGGTGGGACTAGAACTCACCTTCTCTTGTGATTGGCCCCAAATCACCCAGCTGGCTTTCATGGCTAAGGCGGGACTAGAACTCACTGTCTCCTGGTGATTGGTCCAAAGTCCCCAGCTGGCTTTCATGCCTAAGGGGGACTAGAACTCACCGTCTCCTGGTGATTGGCCCAAAGTCACCCAGCCGATTTTGCCTAAGGCGGGACTAGAACTCACCTTCTCCTGTTGATTGGCCCAAAGCCACCCAACCACTTTCATGGCTAAGATGAGACTAGAACTCACCGTCCCTGGTGATTGGCCCAAAGTCACCCAGCTGCTTCATGCCTAAGGTGGACTAGAACTCACCGTCTCCTGGTGGATTGCCCAAAGAGTCCCCAGCTGGCTTTCATGCCTAAGGCGGGACTAGAACTCACCGTCTCCTGGGGATTGGCCCAAGTCAACCAGCTGCTTTCATGCCTAAGGCGGGACTAGAACTCACCATCTCCTGGTGATTGGCCCAGAGTCACCCAGCTGGCTTTCAATCCTAAGGCGGGACTAGAATATCACCATCTCCTGGTGTTGGCCCCAAAGTCACCAGCTGGCTTTCATGGCTGAGGCGGGTTAGAATTCACCGTCTCCTGGTGATTGGCCCAAAGTCCTCCAGCTGGTTTTCATGCCTAAGGCGGGACTAGAACTCACCGTCTCCTGGTGAATGGCCCAAAGTCAACCAGCTGGCTTTAATGCCTAAGGCGGGACTAGAACTCACCGTCTCCTGATGATTGGCCCAAGTCACCCAGCTGGCTTTCATGCCTAAGGCGGGACTAGAACTCACCGTCTCCTGGTGATTGGCCCAGAGTCACCCAGCTGGCTTTCATGGCTAAGGTGGGACTAGAATTCACCGTCTCCTGGTGATTGGCCCAAAGTCACCCAGCTGGCTTTCATGCTACAGGCAGGACTAGAACTCACCATCTCCTGGTGATTGCCCAAAGTCACCCAGCTGGCCTTTCATGGCTAAGGTGGGACTAGAATTCACCGTCTCCTGGTGATTGCCCAAAGTCACCCAGCTGGCTTTCATGCCTAAGGGCGGGACTAGAACTCACCGTCTCCTGGTGATTGGCCCAAAGTCACCCAGCTGGCTTCATTGCCTAAGGCGGGACTAGAACTCACCATCTCCTGGTGATTGGCCCAAAGTCACCCAACCGGCTTTCATGGCTAAGATAAGAGTAGAACTTTAGAAATCACGATTATTTATTTCTTTAGTAAATTTTTATGCTGTCCATCAGAGGCCTTTGCTGCCCTGAAATCCTTGGCCTTTCTCTGAGCTGGTGGAATTTCTGGATCGGGAAACGCTTGATTGCAGCCACCCGCAACAAAACACACCCACAAATAGTCCTCGGTTTAGGACCAGAACTTCCATTGCTGGCAGCTCACGTGCCCGCAGATATGGCTCCGTGTGCCATAAGTTCGCCATCACGTGTTTATATTCTAGCTCAGTGTTTCTCAACCTTGGCCACTTGAAGATGTCCGGACTTCAACTCCAGAATTCCCCAGCCAGCATCGCTGGCTGGGAATTCTGGGAGTTGAAGTCCGGACATCTTCAAGTGGCTAAGGTTGAGAAACACTGACCTATAATATCACAGAGATTTCTTTTTTTCTTCCACAATTTCTGCCCTTTCTTTACACGGGCCGACTGGCTGCAATCACGCGGCGGCTTCAAATCTTGACTCCCTCCTTTTCCCAAAGGCCGAAGGTTGGGGAGGAGATATATATTCCATATATATATATATATCCAGCCATCATCTTCCTCCCCCTCATCCAGCTGCCTCTGCGCACATCTGTGCTTTCTCCATGTTCCCCGGCATCGCTTCTCTCTTTCCTCATCTTTGCAAAACCCAGCTTTTCTTCTTTTTTTTTTCTTTTCCTTTTTTGACTTTGCCAAAGTCAAAGGGCAGGGTTAATAAACAGGAGCGCGGAGAGGATTTCGAGCTAGGTTGGTTTTTATTTTTTACAGTGATGGCCTTTTAAGTGGCATGGAGGGCTTGGCGTCGGTAGGAAAGCAGATCTCCCTCTCAGTTTCAAAGAGCAGTGACTGGATTTTTTTGGGAGTGTTTGCTGGTTTCCTTCACTGGAGAGGAGGTGTAACCATAGCCACAATCCAGCACCATTGGGGTGGAAAGGAGATTTAGGACTTCCATACCACGGTTCTTCATTTTAGGGATTCCTTCTGATTTTAAAGTCCTAATGGGGAACATCCAGCCGCCCTGATTCTACCCCAAACAAGGAGCCAAAAGGCAGGTTTTTTTTTAAGGTTGACTCAGCCTTCCATCCTTCCGAGGTGGGTAAAATGAGGACCGGGATTGTTGTTGGGGGCGATATGCTGACTCTGTAAACCGCTTAGAGAGGCTGAAAGCCCTATGAAGCGGTATATAAGTCTAACTGCTATTGCTATTGCTATTAAAGTTATATGGTGAAACAACAGTCCTGTTTTCCCCTTTCTGTTATCAAAACTTTTGATGCCGGCTAATAGGACATCGGTGTTCACTTGGGGCCCGAGGTAGCCCCAGGTATCGGTAGTCCTCGACTTACAACCACAATTGAGCCCAAGACTTGTGTTGCTAACGAGACAGTTGTTAAGTGAGTTTTCTTCCCATTTTTTACAACTTCTCTTGCCCCAGTTGTTAAGTGAATCACCGCAGTGGTTAAGTTAGTAGCACGTCGTTAAGCAAATCTGGCTTCCCCCCCCCTTGACTTTTGCTTGTCCAAGGTCGTAAAAGGGATCACACAACCCCGGACACTTCAACTGGCATCAATACACGCCAGTTGCCAAGACTGTGAAGTTTGATCATGTAGCAATAGCAATAGCAGTTAGACTTATATACCGCTTCATAGGGCTTTCAGCCCTCTCTAAGCGGTTTACAGAGTCAGCATATCGCCCCCAACAACAATCCGGGTCCTCATTTTACCCACCTCGGAAGGATGGAAGGCTGAGTCAACTTTTGAGCCGGTGAGATTTGAACAGCCGAACTGCAGTCAGCTGAAGTAGCCTGCAGTGCTGCATTTAACCACTGCGCCACCTCGGCTCCTCCTCTGTGACCGTTGAGCTGCTGTAAAAACTGGGCCAAGTCCCATTTTTCAGTGCCGTGGTCACTAAACAAAACTGTTGCAAGTTGAGGACTACCTGTAGAAGGCGGGTAACCTGGATCGATTTAATACCCTGTTTACCCGAAAATAAGACCTCCCCGGCTTATAAGCCCAATCGGGCTTTTGAACGCATGCACAAGAATAAGCCCTCCCCTAAAACATTTAAACGGATGCGCAGCCGGTCCCCGCCATTTCCGGGGAGGGGGGGAACATGCCCCATGCGCCCCCACATGCACCTGCCATCCACGCGGAATGGCCTTGGGAGGCCGCTCCTGCAAAACTTAGCTACCATGCCCCTTCTCTTAGTGGCGGGCGCAAAAACAGCGGCAGGCCCAGCGACGCGAGTTGCCAGAAACAGAGACAGAACTTCTGGCTCTCTCTGGATCAGCTGATCCGCGGGCCGAGATGAAGGGGCCTCCTGCACCTCCGAAATAATAAGACCTCCCCGAAAATAAGGCCCGGCACTTATTTCGGGGTCAATGAAAATAAGACCCTGTCTTATTTTGGGGAAAACACGGCATGTAACCCAGAGACCTATAGGCTCTAGGTATCAAGGAGACACAACGATCCAGATTTTTAGGGGGACAGGGAGTATGTGGAGGGGGCGCCTGCATGTACCCCCAACTCTCCAGCAACACCTTGAAAGCAGCCGCCGTTGTTCGAAGGCAGCCAAGTGCCCCCAGGTGCCCCCGGGGTGTCTCGTACACTTCAAACCACCTTTGTCCTCTTTAAATCTGGATTTGTTGGCCCATCGGACGGTGTGTTACGTGATTGCATCCCTCACAAGTCCCCTCCTGTGTGTATATGGCATCTCTCGTGTTTTGTGTTCGGTTTTCCCGCATGTTTTTTTATTTGTGGGTTTCTTTGTGGTGCGAGCGTCCCCCTTTATTCTTTAGCAATAGCAGTTAGACTTATATACCGCTTTA
The DNA here is from genome assembly GCF_009769535.1 of Thamnophis elegans. Lineage (NCBI taxonomy): Eukaryota > Metazoa > Chordata > Lepidosauria > Squamata > Natricidae > Thamnophis > Thamnophis elegans. Next base: position 7,023 of record NW_022473725.1, on the reverse strand, counting down.
TAGGGCTTTCAGCCCTGTCTAAGCGGTTTACAGAGTCAGCATATCACCCCCCAACAATCCGGGTCCTCATTTTACCCACCTCGGAAGGATGGAAGGCTGAGTCAACCTTGAGCCGGTGAGATTAGAACTGCTGAACTGCAGATAACAGTCAGCTGAAGTGGCCTGCAGTACTGCACCCTAACCACTGCACCACCTCGGCTTCTCCGGGCAAGGAGAGTAGGAATCCCGGGCCTTTTATTCCTCATTCTTGCTGTCCTTTCTCCAGAACTCGGAACAGCAAACATAACATTTCCTCCCCCCTCAGTTTTACACCTTATTAACAACCCTGCGAGGTAGGCTGGGCAAGAGATAGGGAGTGTCCAAGGCTGAGGGAAGATTGGAACTCGGGTTTTTCCAGCCTGGAAGTACTTCAAGCATTTATGTTATTTAAACAAAATAATACGGCTGCCCATCACCAGGATAGTATTTATTCTGAGTAACGGCATAGTAGTCAAAGCAAATCTTAACCACAGTAGCATTTGAAAGGGAGGATTAGCAGCCGCCTTTATTACTAAATAATTCAAAGCAGCGACTATAAATCCAGCACGCCTCCCTCCTCATTTCCCGCCCCCTCAACAACAACCCTGTGAGGTGGGTGGAGGGAGAAAAGGGACTGGCCCAAAGTCATCCAGCCAGCTTTCAGGCCTAAGGTAGGATTAGAACTCGTGGTCTCCTGGGGATTGGCCCAGAGTCCACAAGTCTTAAAAGTGGCCAAATTTGAAGACTGGGAGAATTCTGGGAGTTGAAGTCCACAGGTCTTAAAAGTGGCCATGTTTGGAGACTAGGGGATTCTGGGAGTTGAAGTCCACAGGTCTTAAAAGTGGCCATGTTTGGAGACTAGGGATTCTGGGAGTTGAAGTCCACAGGTCTTAAAAGTGGCCATGTTTGGAGACTAGGGATTCTGGGAGTTGAAGTCCACAGGTCTTAAAAGTGGCCATGTTTGGAGACTAGGGGATTCTGGGAGTTGAAGTCCACAGGTCTTAAAAGTGGCCATGTTTGGAGACTGGGGGAATTCTGGGAGTTGAAGTCCACAGGTCTTAAGGCGGCCATGTTTGGAGACTGGGGGAATTCTGGGAGTTGAAGTCCACAAGTCTTAAGGTGGCCATGTTTGGAGACTGGGGGAATTCTGGGAGTTGAAGTCCACAGGTCTTAAGGTGGCCATGTTTGGAGACTGGGGGAATTCTGGGAGTTGAAGGCCACAGTTCTTAAAGTGGCCATGTTTGGAGACTAGGGGATTCTGGGAGTTGAAATCCACAGTTCTTAAAGTGGCCAAATTTGGAGACTAGGGGATTCTGGGAGTTGAAGTCCACAGTTCTTACGGTGGCCAAATTTGGAGACTAGGGGAATTCTGGGAGTTGAAGTCCACAGTTCTTAAGGTGGCCAAATTTGGAGACTAGGGGAATTCTGGGAGTTGAAGTCCACAGGTCATAAGGTGGCCATGTTTGGAGACTAGGGGAATTCTGGGAGTTGAAGTCCCCAGGTCTTAAAAGTGTCCCAATTGGATATCTAAAACAGACAAGATGCAGCAGAATGGATTTCCCCTTATGCCACTATAAGGAATCCTGATCCTGCTTCCAAAATGGAGAAAAGCTGGAAGACAGGATGTGTCTGTCAGGTTCCAAATAGCATCCAAAAGTAAATCAGAGTCCAAGGCAAGGATTCCTCAAAGTTCGCATTTATTAAGAGAGCCATGTTGGCACATCTGGGGAAACCTGAATCTGAAAGCTTCCCGGTTTTCCCCACCCAGTTGAAAGTTCAAGATCTTACCCCCTACCCACAAGTCCATCCCATGGCCCAATCTCCCACTGCCATGCTGGTAGCTCCCACCCATCCAATTCCGGCCAGGTGCAGAGACAAAGGATGACCTTGGCTTTCTAGAAAGAATGTTGTTATGGCTGCGTATCATCTAACTCCGTACGATCCTCCCTCCCATTTTCCCACCATAGAAAATGCTTAGTAGAATAGTAGAAAGTGTGGCAGGCCAAAGATCCAAATAAAAAGATGGCTGCAGGCCTGGCAGTGTCATTTTGCACCATTTTATTCCCAGGCGTGCCTCTCCAGGCCCTTTCGGGTGGAGGAATTATTTTCCTAGCTTGGAAAATGCCCCCGCATAGGGTCAAAAAAGTCAAGATGGCAGTTGGCCATCGTGCGGCGTGTCTGTGGGGGGGGGGGAAATACACGGGGCTTCAGGCGGATGCGGTGGGTTGCTCCCCGGCGGCCCCCCTGCCTTCCCCGATCCAGTAGATCCCCTTCAAAACGAGAACCTTTCCCTTTTTCCGTTCCTGTCCCAGGTGGCGCTTCAGCAGCATTCGCACCTACAACCCGGAGCAGATCATGCTCAGCGCTGCCGTCCGGCGGTCCAGCCGCGACGTCAACATCATGAAGGAAAAACTGATATTTTCAGGTAAGGGGCCGAGGAGGCTTCGGTAAGCTGACTTTGGCAATCTGGTTTTGCCCATCGGTTCATTCTGTGGGACGGGTTGACTTGTCGGTTGAGTGATCTGCTTTGCGTGACAAAAAAATTACAGGTGATCCTCACTTAAAAGCCATTCGCTTAGCGACTGTTCAGTTAAGACAAGCCTGGTTTCACACTGAACAACGGCGGCACTTTCTGTTCTGACCGAGGCTTCCCGAGAGCATGAAGCCAACTCCCTGTTGTCCCGACAAAAACCCCTTTTATTAATTTGCAGCGAATTCTGCTCCTTCACCTCCAGCAAAGTTTTTCGAGGGAGGATTTACGGTCACCGACCTTATCTGGCTTGGAGAGCTGCCAGGCTGAGATCTGCAAAACCTGGCAAGGAGTCTCGGAGAGTCACGAACCAATGAAGGGAACTCATGGTCTCCTGCAAACTCCACTCCCCTGGCGCTCCCTCTTTTATTCCCTCTGGGAGGGGCCATTCACTGTCCACCTGTGGCCTTACTCCCAAGTCGACCCCTGTTCTTTAGCTGTTCCCTTCGTCTGGCAACTCTGCGCATGCGCACACTGGAAACAGGCCCCAGCTGTTCTTCTGCCCCACTGATCTCCAACTCCGAAGGCAGCTGATAACTGTCAGACGGCCCTGGCCCCCTCTCTGCCTCCGACACAGAGCCCTCATCAGAGCCTTCCCCAGACTCCAGGACTGGCCCTTCTTCCTCCCCAACCTCCTCACTGTCCGAATCTGCTGACATCTCCACTGGCCGCTGACGAGCCACAGCAGTGATCTCTGAAGCTAGTTGTTTCTTGCAGACGTTTCTTGACCCAGCTAGGGAACATCATCAGTGCTCAACTAGTCTTAAGTCGGGTGAGGAAACGCCTGCAAGAAAACAACCAAGAAAACTCAAGAGAGCACCAAGGAGCCGTCAAACGCCGAACCCTGAGCGAAAAAAAGATTCTCCTTCCTTCAGCCAAATTGTCTTTTGAACCCTGTCTTGCAGGTTCTAGCCTCTAGAGGGCGCCAGGCTGCCAGACTTGGGGGTTTCCTTCAGCCTGGAGCGTAAGTCTGCTTTCAAAGGCTGGCATTAACCGCAGGAGCACGGTGACGGGGCAGCCGCCGGAAGGGGCCAGGGGAGGGGGGGCATCCTTGGCTTGCTTTGATCACTTGGGGAAGTTGGCGCTAACCTCGAGGCCTTTCCTGGTCGCGGTTCGGTTCGGGAGCGGCCGTCCTCCTCTTCGCTCTTCCTCTTCTGAAAGGCGGGAGCAAAAGGGGCGGACGGATTTCGGAGGGATCCCCGCAGCCTCAGGCAGCTGTGTTGGCAGAGGAGGGGCCTTGGGCACGCAGGGAAAGCCGGGGTGGGCGGAAGTGTCCCGATAAAGGGGCTTCGGACCCCTTTGGACCCCTTGTCCCCGAGATGGCTGGGCTGCTGGGACTTTTGAAATGGGAGTCTGCCTTCCCCTCCCTCTCCTCTCCTCCCCCCCCCGTCTCCTTCCTCTCCTTTCGGTTCTGTCCCTTCCCCTCCCTCTCCTCCCTTTCTCTCCTTCTCTCTCCTCCCTTTCCCTTCCTTCCCCTCCCCTCCTCTTTCTGTCCTCTTCACTCCTCCCCTGCCTTTCCCTCCCTCTCCACCCCTCCCCTTTCTGTCCTCCCCTCTCCTCCTCTGTCTCCTCCCTTCCTCTCTTCTCTCTTCCCCACACCACCCCTTCCCCTCCCTCTCCTCCCTTTCTCTCCTTCTCTCTCCTCCCTTTCCCTTCCTTCCCCTTCCCCTCCTCTTTCTGTCCTCTTCACTCCTCCCCTGCCTTCCCCTCCCTCTCCTCCCCCCCCCCGTCTCCTTCCTCTCCTTTCGGTTCTGTCCCTTCCCCTCCCTCTCCTCCCTTTCTCTCCTTCTCTCTCCTCCCTTTCCTTCTCCTTCCCCTTCCCCTCCTCTTTCTGTCCTCTTCACTCCTCCCCTGCCTTTCCCTCCCTCTCTTCCTCCCCGTCTCCTCCTTTTCTCACCCCTCCTCTTTCTGTCCTGACCTCTCCTCCTCTGTCTCCTCCCTTCCTCTCTTCTCTCTTTCCCACACCAGCCCTTCCCCTCCCTCTCCTCCCTTCCCCCTTCTCTTTCTCTCCTCTCCTCCCTTTTCTTCTCCTTCCTCTCTTCTCCCTATCTCCTCCCTCCCTCCTTTTCTTCTCTTCCTTCCTCCTGCTTCCCTTCTTCCCTAGCTCCCTCCCTCCCTCCTTCCTCCCTCCCTCCTTCCTTCCCTCCCTCCCTCCACCTAAATTGAGGACAACGGTAGCTGTACTTGAAATCCGTCTGCCATTCTTGCTCCTATCTCTCTCTCTCTTTCTCTCTCTCACTCACTCTCTCACTCACTCTCTCTCGTTGAGGCAGAACTGCCCGGACTGATCCGTATAATCCAAACACCCCACACGATTCCCTTTCCCCTTTGATTTCGGGCTCCTCTCTTCCTTCCTGCTTGTTGACGCCTCTTCCTTCCTCCCCCCCCCCCGCCCCACAAACCCCCTTTGCCCCCACCCCCCTTTTTCCAGAAATCAACAGCGGCATGGAGGCGATGGATGGATTCTCCTTGTGCTCGGAAAACGGCTACGCCAACGAGGTCGTCACCCCCATCGACCACCGGGAAGGGAAGCCGCTGCGGATGAACTGACGCAGGGAGCCGCGGAGGGTGGGGGGGGCGCAGTGGGGTCTCCGTGACTCCCGGGGGGGCATGGGGGCATGGGGGGGGGGCTTCCTCAGCACAGCAAGGAAGATCCGGCGGAATCTGTGCTCCTTTTTCTTCTCTCCAAACTCCTCAAGCGGGAAAAAAAACTTTTGTGTGGGCGGCCTGGAGCCTCTCTGGAAACTGAAGCTGGGCTGGTTTCTTTATTATTATTATTATTATTATTATTATTTTGTAAAGTTTGTCCCTTTTTCTGTGACCCCCCCCCCGCTTCCCTGCCCGCTGTGGGCAGCGGGAAAGGGCCCATTGGTCAGAGGCCGGGGAGCCATTGGCATGGGGACCCCTCCCCTTAACCCCCTGGCTGGACCACGAGCTGAGATGCTGGCCAGGTTCAGCAGAGAGGGACCCTCCCCATAACCCCCAACACCACCCGCCCACCCCAACCTCCCAGACACCCCCCCACCCCAAAATTCCTTTCTTTGGGACAGCGAATGCTAGCTGAGTTTATTTAAAGATGAATGTTGTGGAAAATAAAATCCCTCGCCTTGTGCATCGCCTTCATTTTCTGGGAGGGCGGGAGGTTTCACGCAAGAGCGGCTAGGTGCTAGCTGCTGCAACTTCCAACGGTCACTAAACGGAATGGTTGCTAAGCGAATCGGGCTTCCCCCGTGGAGCCTTGCTTGTCGGAAAGGGGATCTCGTGACGCGGCAACCGTCATAAATATGAGTTAGGGGCCGATTCTGATCGCGTGACCCTGGGGGAACGCGGCGACAAGAGTCAAGGGTGCAAACTGGCCCGGTCACATTTTTTTTCCAGGGCTGCTGTAACTTCCGACGGTCACTAAATGGAACGGTTGTAAGTCGAGGACTACCTGGTAAATTGTCCCAATCGTTTTCAGCCTCCCGCCCGTGTGTCCCTTCCTGTTTTTGCCGCTCTTAAGTTCCACATAAGAGCGGCTACATGCTAGTTGCTGTAACCTCCGATGGTCACTAAACGGAAACAGTTGTAAGTCGAGGACCGCCCGATAAGGTGTCCCAGCCAGCGAGAAAGGTGGTGAAATGGAGTGAAACTCACAACGACAGAAATGTGGGGCTCAATCGTGGTCGTAAGTCGAGGACTACCTGTGTGTTGCAATCCAAAATTGCAGTTGGAAACTTGCATTGTTTATTGACCAGTGATGATATCGGGGCTATTCAGGAAGTGGGGTGTGTGCGTGTGTGTGTGTGAGAGAGAGAGATGGAGATAAATAGGGAGGGAGGGAGAGAGAGGAAGGAAGAGGGAGGGAGAGAGGGAGGGAGAGAGGAAGGAAGAGAGAGGAAAGAGGGAGAGAGGAAGGAAGAGGGGGAGAGAGGAAGGAAAAGGGAGAGAGGGAGAGGGGGTAAGGGAGGGAGAGGAAGGAAGGGGGGAGGGAGGGAGAGAGGAAGGAGAGAGAGAGGAAGGAAGAGAGGGAAAGAGGGAGAGAGGAAGGAAGAGAGGGAAAGGGAGGGAGGAGAGAGGAAGGAAGGGAAGGAAGAGGGAGGGAGAGAGAGGAAGGGAGGGAGGGAGAGAGGAAGGAAAAGGGGGAGGGAGAGGGGGGAAGGGAGGGAGAGGAAGGAAGGGGGGAGGGAGGGAGAGAGGAAGGAAGAGGGAAAGAGGGAGGGAGGAGAGGAAGGAAGAGGGAGAGGAAGGAAGAGAGGGAGAGAGAGGAAAGAGAGGGAGGGAGAGAGGAAGGAAGGGAAAGAGGGAGAGGAGAGGAAGGAAGAGGGGGGAGAGGAAGGAGAGAGGGAGGGGGAGAGAGGAAGGAAAAGGGAGAGGGGGGAGGGAGGGAGGGAGAGGAAGGAAAGAGGGGGGAGGGAGAGTGGGGAGGGGAGAGAGGAGGAAGGGAGAGAGAGGGAGGAAGGAAGGAAGGAAGCAAGGAGAGAAAGATGGAAGGA
>NW_022473724.1:0-41781 GCF_009769535.1 Thamnophis elegans | reverse complement strand
TTCAGCCTTCAAACAGTTGCAGGGTTTTTTCTTTGCTCCCAGGTTGGTGCAAGAGGCTTTCCAGGGCCAAAATGTGGGGAAAAAACCCTGTGCTTTCTGCACCCCATTTTGGCCCTGGAGAGGCTCCTGCACCAACCTTGAAGCAAAAAATAAAAAATAAAACCCCTGCAACTGTTTGAAGGCTGAAGGAAGCCTCCTACTGAGCGAGAAAGCACTGGAGGCCCAGACCATTCATTCCAGCCCACCGGAGTTTCCTGTGCAATGTGAGCACGCGTGCGCGCACACACACCCACACACCCACACACCCACACACACACCCTGCATACTCATGCATCCCCCGCCTTGGCCCTCCACAACAGCCCGAAAACCAGCTGGCTGGCAGGAGGTGCGCCTGCATGTGGATGCTACTGGAGCTGGGCTGGGGTGGCTGGCGTGCCGGGAGACGATGCTCTGCATGTCACAGGTTCCCCATCACGGCTCTAATCCTTTCAATTCCTTTTCCAGATCAATCGTGTAAGAGCTTCAGAGGCTCTGAGTGATAAAAGTCGATTCCCCTTTTTCCACCACATTCTCCAGTACCCAGCAATTGTCCAGCTGCTCCTCCACTTCAGATGGACCCTGATTGGCCTCTTTGCTTCAGACACAGAAAAGGGAGAGAATTTCATGAGGATTTTCCCTCCTGTGCTTGTCAGGAATGGAATTTGTGTGGTTATATCACAACTGTTCTCAACAACTGGATATACAGCAGCCCTCAGGGATTCCCTCTCTAAGTGGAGACAAGTCAACGTCTTTGTTCACTTCATGGAACTTGAAATCATTTGGAACAGAATTCTTCCTTTCCATTTAACTTTTATGCGTCTGCCAGGACCCATTGAGGGGAAAGTCTGGATCCTCACAAGTTTTACAGGGTACGAAATAAACAAGCGCAGGCTTCTCAAATACATCCATAGTATTTGGAGGTTTGGATATCTGCCAAAAGAAAGGCCAAAAGATTCTGCCTTTGAATCCTTTTTATTTGTAGATGAGAAGTTTCAAGATCTTTATTTTCATTGTTCTCTTTCAAAGAATGTCTTTTCTGTCAAAGGCCGCAGAAGATGCACCCAGAAAGCCCCACTGGAGACCGAGAGGAAATGGGACACAAAAGGGATCCCAAATTACTATGACTATTATAGTCTCACGAAGACTCTGGCCCAGGCCCTGAATGCTGCATATTCCTCCAGATCGAGGAGGGGAAGGAAGGAGGGAGAAAAGATCTCGGGGTCTCCAAGGCTGCAATCATGGCAGGTAAGGGGATCCCGATATGGATCCATTAATCTTAGATCCTTTGGAGGAGGAATCCAGAGGAGAAGGAAGGGAACCATCTCAACAGATCTGGCCAATCTAATTACTCAGGGAATTAATGGTTCCAAAGAGTAGAGACCATGGCATTTTTATATTTAGCACTGCTAATTGGAAAATGCTGTATTCTTTTCAAAATAATTTCCCCTTATTTGTGGGTTTGTGATTAGCCTGGTGGAATTCCACCTTCCTTCCGTCCCCATTGCAGGTGGGTCTGTGTGCAGCTGGACAGGCAGCTAAGCCCCCCTATTCTCCTCCGATGAAAGGGAGCCTGGCGTGGATCTGGATGCTTTATTGGGAGAAGAGGGCAGGTGAAACTGAGGAGATGTAAATAGTGGAAATCAACTAGAAAGACGAGATAGGCAGCATTAACTAACAGCCAGCAAAGAAGCAGCTGGAACCTCTCCAGAGATGCTCCGTGTGAGGGACGGAGGCCGTCTCCAGATGACCAGGGGTCTCGGTCACAACGGCTGCTTCCGTCTTCTCCAAAGACAGACAGAAAATGGAGTCTGGCTTCAGACCTTATAGTTAGGCTTATCTGCCCCCGGCCACTAGGTGGCACTAGAGCAACAACAGCACAACAGTTCCCGTATTTTTTCAGAATATAAAATGCATCTTTTTCCCTCAAAAAAGAGGCTGAAAATCTGGGTGCATCTTATACATCCAATACAGCATTTTTGCCTCCCGAAGCCCCGCCCCTTCACCAAAATGGCCGTGCATACCCTTATGGAGGCTTCCAGAGAGCTCCTGGGGGCTGGGGATGGCAGTAATGAGCCAAAAATGGGCCATTTTTGCCCCTCCAACAAGGAGCACTCTGCAAGCCCCCCCCCCAGCTATTCATGACTTTTTTTAAAAAGGGGAGGGCGTTTTCACAAAAATGGGCTGTTTTGGGGAGGTTTGCCGAGTGTAAAAACTTTTTCCCCCCTCTTGGAAAGATCTTTAACTGGTTGATGAGAATTACATTGATCAAGTGCTGTTCCAGCAGAAACAAAGTCTTAGGTGCTGCAGATTGTCAGCGATTTCCTTTTCCAGCACATGGATAAATACACCTGGAAACATCTACCTACCTACCTACTCTCTCTCTCCCTCCCTCCCTGCTGTATTTCTCTCTCTATCTTTTTATTTCTCTCTCTCTATCCCTCTACCTACTGTATTTCTCTATCTCTCTCTATTTCTCTCTCTCTCTCCGTTCCTACCTACCTACCAACTGTATTTCTCTCTCTTTCTCTCCCGCTACCTACCTACCTACTTTTTTTAAAAAAAAATTGCCTCTTCAAAACCTTGGTGTGTCTTATACTCCAGTGACTCTTATACTCCGAAAAATACAGTACATGTTGTGGCATGACAACCTTTATAAATTTGGAGCAAACCCTGAGACTATCTAGCCCAACCCCTCCTCTCTGCAGGAATCCCAGTTCAAGCTTCTCTGACTGATGGCTGCTCAGTCTTTGATCTCAGACGATCCATGAAGAGGAGATTGAACTTCTCTGCTTTACTGGCTCAGCTCTAAAACAGCTCGTCCTTTTATCATATTTTTTCTCTCATTAAATTAAAATCTCCTCTCTTGTAACTGAATTCACTTTTTCCATGTCTGACACTCTGGAATAAGAGTGAGCAGATCTTACACTCGTGTGTAACAGGAGTCAATTATTGGAAGAGGGTTCTATCCAGTGGTGGGATTCAAATCTTTTTACTACTGGTTCTGTGGGCATGGCTTGTTGGGCATGTGACCGGGTGGGCATGGCTTGGTGGTCAGGTGACTGGGTGGGCATTGTTTGGTGGTCATGTGACTGGGTGGGCATGGCTTGGTGGTCATGTGATTGGGTGGGTGTAGCCAACTTGACATCACTCACATCAAGGGGTACCTTGCCTGGCCTCTCCTTGCGTCAACAAGATACAATTTCCCTGTCTATTTATTTACTACTAATGAACATCCAAAATACACAATTTAATCCTATGTATATATGCCATATGTGTACATATATATTACAAGGTATAGTGTGTGTATAGGCACACAAAAAGATACATTATCTACTTTATACACTGTATGTATGTATGTATATATATACACACACACACACACACACAAACAAACACACAGAGCTCTTCTAAAACTATACACATTCAACCTCACTTATTGCGTTTGGAAAAACACACCCAGAGTTCACTTTCTGCCACACATTTAACTATCACTTCTGCACATTAGAACATTACACAGGCCTTCAGATGTTCTTCCCTAGCCTGCACATGACTGTTAGAGCCAGGAGATGTCATGGATTGAGTAAAATGTGGCAAAGCTCACTTAGCAACACTCTTGCTTAGCAACCAAAATGTTGGATTCAATTGTCATAAGTCAAGGACTGTCACCGCCTTCCTCTGCATGGCAGCCTTGTCCTAGTAACCTCCTTCCCTTTTCTGGCAATTTTCCTCTCTGTTAGAGGCACCAAAATAATCCAGAGGATATAAGGTCTCCAGCTGGAGCAGGGGGTTGGACTAGATGGCTTTCAAGGTCCCTTCTGACCCTACTAGAGCAGGGGTTGGACTAGAAAATGACCTCCAAGATCCCTTCCAGCCCTTTCAAACATTGTTGTGCTGTTTGAAAGAGTCTTCTGAAGCCATGGTTTGTGTCCTTCCTTCCTCTCATTTTCTCTCTTTCCCTCCCTCCCTCCCTCCCTCCCTCCATGTATCTATTGACCCATCCATCCAACTATATCTCATTCATTTCCTCTTCCCTCCCTCCCTCTCTCTCTTTCTTTCTTTCCCTTCCTTCTGTGGGAAGTTATCATCCAGCCCTCTCCCAGAAAAATGAAATATCCTAGGAAATATTGAGAAGGCAGAATATTTCTCTGGATATGAAAAGAAACATGTTTTAAAAGACAGAATAGTTGCCTGTAGCTTCCTGCCTTTCCCCACTTTGTCAAAGGGCCATTGAGAAGGCCAGGCTAGTCCACTTTACATAATAAAGACTTCTCCACTGCAGCCCCAGGGGGGATGGGAGTAAAGGCATGATAATGTTGGAACTTTACTCAACTGACCACATGGGATCAGAGAACTCATCCATACCTGGATTCAAAACACAGCCAAGAGATTAGCCCCTGCCTGGCCCCATGGGAGTCTGACAACCAATCAGAATATATTTCTTACACAGGAACAGGAAATAGAGAGGTGGGACTAAACAGGTTATAAAAAGCCTAGCAAGCCCTTCCTTCAGCCCTTCTCTTCTCCACCAACATTGAAACATGTGATCATCTTTTCTGTTCAGGGGTCAAGCCATGTGGCCCTGTCCAAAAAGGAACCATATTTCCTATGGGCTCTGGGAAGTTGGGGGGGGAGGGAGGTGGGGTGTTAGGGGGGAGGGTAGGGGAGGGGGGATATATACTATGTGTTAGATTTCAGTGTAATGTGATTTCACATGTATACTGTTTCTCTTTAATTTCTCTGTAAAAATAGGACAAGCTGAATACATTGACATATAGTAGAAATACACAAAGGGGAGGAGGAGTGGGATAGAAGAAAGAGGGGTAGAGAGAGCGGGAGAGAGGATGGGAGGGAGGGTGAGAAGGAAGGGAGGGAGTGGACTGGGAGAGAGGAGTGGTAGAGGGGGAAGGGAAGTAGAGTAGAGGGGAATGATGGAGGGAAGATAGTAAGTTGGAGGGGGCAGAAGAAAGAGGTGTATGGAGAGTGGAAGAGGTATATTGGGCTTCTATTTGAGTTTGAGTTTGAGTTTCATTTTATTTATATTTCTGGGGGTATTGTTGATAAGAGGAATTGCTGTGATTATTGTTTAATGTTGTATGGCCCCAATTATGCACAGTATATATGTGACTGTACAAAAATGAAAAATGGAAAATAAAAACATTTAATGTGGAAAAAAAAGAAACCATCTTTCCAAGCAGCCTCGATGTCTCCAGTGTCTTTTTCCCCACTTGGAGCTGAACCCAGAAGGACATTTCTTTCATCACTTCCATAACTCCCTCTTTCTTTCTCTCTCAACTTTCCTTTCTTTTCCTTTTCTTTCTTTTTCCTTTTCTTTCATCTCTCTCTTTCTCTCTCTTTCTCCCCCTTCCTTTCCTCCTTCCAAAGCTAGGAGATCCACCTGAAACAAAAACTCCTTTGGATGAAACCACCCATTTTATACACACACACACACACACACACACACACACACTTCCAATCTGCTCTGTGGCTCCCCTCATTGTTTGATTTTAGTGATAGGCCGGTGGCCAAAGTCCTTTCCAAGCACCCGGCAGCATCGCTCGCATCCCAGGAAAGCCTGGCTGATTAACTTACTGGGATGCACTTAGATCGGTGCCTCTTCTGCGCAGGCAAGCTTCTCTCTCTCGAGTAGGCAGAGAAGGGGGACTTGCAGGGGTAAGAGTGTGAGTGTGTGTGTGAGAGAGAGAGAGAGGAGGGGGGAGAAAAAAGAAAAAGAGAGTGAGAGTGAGGAATCAGAAGCTTTTCAACCTTGTGGGCCGCCTGGGAGGAGGCGGAAACAGGGCGAGGGCTCTCTCAGTTTCCTCTGGATCTCCCTCCCTCTTCCCCAAGTTTTTCTTTCCTCCCATCCATTCTCTCCTCCACTCCTGAGAGGGAGGTGGTGCTGCTTTGCCTGGGAGTTTTTTGGGTTCTGGAAGGGGCAGCGGGGGGTGGGGGTTGGGTTCCCCAGAACTTCTTTGGGAGAAGCGTCATTCTGAACTCCGCATTGGTTGCATAAACGCAAAGGTGTGGGCAGCCTTGGAGGGCCTGTTCACACTTCCCCTTTTCCCTCAGCCCTGCAAAATCAGAAATCTCCCCTCCCCCTCCAAGCAGCAACTGAGACTGTGCAAGGGGGAGGAGGGGCAGGAGAAGAAGTTCTGAAAGATCCCAATTCTGCAGCAAGAGGAGTTTCTGCAATGGGGAGGGGGAGGGGGAGGGGGCAGTCCCAGGTTCCAAAGGCCTTTTTGCCATAATTGCCATCAGAGCAGATGTTGGGGACGGGGTCAAGGAGGAAAGGGGTCCCCTGACTCACCCTCAGACCCCCAGGAAGGAAGGAGGGAAGGAAGGAAGGAAAGGAAGGGAGGGGAGGGGGAGGGAAAGGAAATGGGAAAGAAGGAAAGGATGAAAAACGGAGGGAATGGGAAGGGAAGGAAAAAGGAAAAGAGAAAGGAAAGAGGGAAAAGGTGAAGAATGGCTGCTGCTGGAGTGGTCGGGAGCAGCCTGAGGTGGGCATTCGGGAGCAGACCAAGATGAGCAGGAGGCCACGGCAAAGACAGGCAAACAGGCTGGGCTGTGTGGCCACGTGGTCGAGGCAAGGGAGCCAAACAGCAGCTGCAGCAATGACTCTAAGGCCCCAGCCAAGGCCTGCGAGGCAAGTAGTGGTGGGGAGAGACATGAACAGGCAGAATTTTTACTATCGGTTCACTCAAACCGGGCCGGACCGTCTGAATCCCACCACTGGCTGTATCCTCCCTTCCCCAACCAAGAGATTGTTTCAATTGGAAAGGGGGCTCCCAGACTCCTCTTGATCTTCAGCTCTTCTCCTTGCTGTCTTTCCTCAAGACTAAGAGCAGCTCCTTTCAACTCTTCCTTGGCTTCATTGTCCTTCCCTGAATAGCAATAGCAGTAGACTTATATACTGCTTCATAGGGCTTTCAGCCCTCTCTAAGCGGTTTACAGAGAGTCAGCATATTGCCCCCAACAATCTGGGTTCTCATTTTACCCACCTCGGAAGGATGGAAGGCTGAGTCAACCCTGAGCCGGTGAGATTTGAACCGCTGAACTGCTGATCTAGCAGTAGCCTGCAGTGCTGCATTTAACCACTGCGCCACCTTGGCTCATGTAGATTTTGTGCAAATTCTCCTCCACGTGTGTTGCCTGCAAGGGGACCTGGTCCCCCTTGAGTTGCGGTCTTCCCAAACCAGAATGTTCACTTCCTCAGATTCTTATGGCTGCATTTGCCTTCTTTCCATGGACATCACCCTGCTTACTCAGATTCTGTTTCCAGTTAACTACGATTTTGAGATCATTTTCACAAACATACATATCAAATTTGGTATCCTTCATGTTTCTTCCAGTCCATCATTAATGTTCTTATATGAGACTCTATTGTTAGTCAAGTCCTAGTAGATAAAAATCAGATACTTTTCTACTGCTTTTTACTTATGAACCCTTCTCAGTGTGCTAATCATAAATATTTTTTCTCAAAACTTGATATTCCTCTAATAAAATTTTATTTTATTCAAAAAGATAAAATACAAGTTTTGGAAAATAAAACTATTAGAAAGACAAAACAAAACTACATAAAGCATTAAAAACAGACAAAGACATTCATATTGTCTCCCCAATTGAATACAATACAGCAATAATAGTTTCTCCCACTTGCAAAATAGGACCACAATTATAAACGATATATATCTACTGGACTTGTCATCTATCTGCTGTATATAAAAAACATAGTTAACAGGCAATCCAACAATACAGTTAAATTTCAAAACTTCAAAATTGTCTGTTATCTGCTATTGTATTTAACTCACAGAAAATTTCTACCACAGACCAACACAATCATTACCTCTGATCCATCCATAATTTGTCCAGGGTTAAACATCTTTGTTTGATTCATATAATAAAAATACATTTCCTTAATATTTTAGTTAGAATCTTTCCCAACAATTGCTTTCCATTCCCAAAAGTTATAGGATGTCCTGTAAATGCAAACACAACTCTTAAGACTTGTTTTCCAGTTAAATATGGCAAGTCCATTCCCCAATCTCCCTCAATCTTCTTGAAAGAATCCATTTCATCAGTCATCCATTCTGTCCACTTTGAGTCTTCAGGGTCCATGGCCTCTCCAGCCATCTCCAAGCAGCCTCCCTTCAAACCAGACTCCTCCTTCAGGGATGCCAGCAGCAAATTAAGTTCCAGTCCATCCAATCCATCCGATTCAACAATTGTTGCTTGCTTCTGATTATCGCCTTTAAGTTGATTTAAAACCATTGTTATTTTATCAAACTTTTAAAATGAAGTTTCAAATATGGCCTCTAAGTTAAGGTGACCAGATTTTCAGATTGGTAAAGAGGGACACCATTAACCGGGGGGGGGGGGGGAGCTAGGCCGCGGCGGTTACTGCCAGCCCGCGGCCTCGCTAGGGACATCTGGTTACCTTAATTATACACATCCTCTATCTCTCTATCCATCCATCTGTCTGTCTGTCTATCTGCCTGCCTATCTAGTTATGGTATCCCTCTCCCTCTTTCCCCCTCTCTTTCTCCATCCATCTGTCTGCCTGCCTACCTATCTCTCTCTCTTTCTCTCTATCCATCCGTCTATCTGCCTGCCTATCTGTCTATCTAGTTATGGTCTCTCTCTCTCTCTCCCTCCCTCCCTCCCTTTCCCTCCCTCATCTCATTATCATCTATCTCAGTGTTTCTCCACCTTTTTAAAAAAATATTTTTTTATTTTTTTTGTTACATAGATGACACATACCCACAACAATAAAAAAAGAAAGAAAAAGAAAAAGAAAAAACCCCATCATCACATATAGCATGTCGTTTGGTTACAAGTGTTTTAACATTTATCATTCTTATACATTTATTATTTCATTTAATAGGTTATAATATACAGTTTGGGTTGCTTTGTTTACCATCCTTTCCTCCTGTTATAACACCACCTTATTTTCCCTTTCTTTTCTCCCTTCCTCCCTTCTCTACTTTCTTCCTTCCTGCTCTCCTTTCCCTTCCTTCTTCCTGTACCTTTCTCCTACTCCTGCTCTTCCTCATCTCCTTCCTACCCTCTCTCCGCCTCTTACTCTCCTTTCCATCCTCCTCTCCTTACCTCTTTCTTTTCACCCTCTCTCCCTTCTCTACTTCCTTCCTTCCTCCTCTCCTTCCCCTTCCTTCTTCCCTTACCTCTCCTTTAATCCTACTCTTCCTCTTCCCCTTCCTACCCTCTCTCCTTCCTTTTCTCTCCCTTCCATCTTCCTTTCCTTTCCCTTTCCTTTCTCCCTCCCTTCCTTCTCTACTTTCCTCCTTCCTCCTCTCCTTCCCCTTCCTTCTACCCATACCTTTCTCCTACTCCTGCTCTTCCTCTTCCCCTTTCTACCCTCTCTCCTCCTCTTTCTCTCCTTTCCATCCTCCTCTCCTTACCTCTTTCTTCTTTTCCCCATCTTCCTTTCATTCTCTCCTCTTTTCTCCCTTTCTCCCAACTCCCTTTCTGGGAGTTGAAGTCCACACACTTTCAAGTCTCCAAGGTGGAGAAACACTGATCTATCTAATTAATATAATTATTTCTCCCTCTCTTTTTCACTTTCTCTCCAGCGCGCACACGCAAATGCATAGGGCAGCCCACCTCACACACAGGTAACTCTGGGTGGCTTACAACATTATGATGCATGTCTCCCCATAGGGGAGGAGATGGGGAAGCCGGGGGCCCGGAGATCAACCGGGGGATGCCAAGAATGCCCCAACTCAGCCCCTCTTCCCGCTCCAATCATGCGCCGCTACTTCCTCCGAGCGCGGAGCTTTACTCACTCATCGGAGCGTTCGCAACTTTGCTCCTTCCAATTTCTCGGCCCGGAAGGCTCGCCGGGCTCCGCCTACCCCTGGCCCCCATTGGTCCAGCGGGCCGAAGAACGCGAGAGGGGCGTGGTTGGGAGGGAAAGGGCACGAAGACGGACTTTATAAGGTCCCAATTCTCAAGGTTGTTGTTCTCCAAAAGGTCTTAGACAACATTTTATTCACCCAGCAAGAGTGTAGTCACGCAATGGAACCAGTTTCAAATTAAAAGAGGATTGCGACTATTTCCACCAAGTATAATTAAACCGAACATTAAATAGAAATACCGTAGGTAGAGACCGGTTAGCCAGCTATTCCTGTATAGGGTTTTAATCTTTTTTTTAAAAGGACGAAGAAAAAGGAAGCACGGAAAGAGAGGTAAACACGACCAAGGTCAATGATGGTGCATCCACACAGACACGAATAACCTCGCGTGAGGAAGGAAAGTAAAAGGGGCGCTTGAAGGCTAAAGAGCCAGGTGGGAGAGGCTTTGGGGAAGCGGCAGCATTAAAGGTTTCTCTTTCCTTTTGCAGTGTGTTTGTTTGTCGTCACACAAGTGAGTGTTAGGCTCTGCGGGTCTCCCCACCATCTCCCAGCTGAGGCGATATATTTTTTCTTCTTTCTCATTTAAAAAGCTTGTCGCGAGTCCAGGGAAGCGAGCGAGGTTCCTCATTCTGCCCGCCTGTGAATCTCATGACCGCCAGAAAAAGAAGGGGGGACTGGGCGGTGCCCCTTTAATTAAAAAAAAAGCCTATCTCAGTTCCCCTCAGATTAAAGAAACTAAGCAAGCGGCAGGACTAAACAGCAGGAAGAATGCCTCTAGCCCTCCGTCCGAGTCCCCACGAGCTGTTGAGCAAAGCGAACGGGGGAAAGAAGACAACGGCTCTCCCCAACCCAGGTCCTCGCCTGGCAGAAAGCTCCTCTCCATCCGCGACCCCACTAACCCGGCTCTACCAGCAAGAGACATGGGAGAAGGACAGGGCCCTTAACCAATTGACAGCACGGGGCGACACGGGGGCGACTGACACTAGTTTGAGTGGCCAAAGCCAGCACAAACTACCGTCAGTTGCTCCGTGCTCATCAAAACAAATCTGGGGAGGTCCTTTGTGGGCGGCCAGTCCTAGCCGGTGCGCCCAGCGCTGCGGCTGAAATAAACCCCCAAAGCCCCTGCCGCCACCGGAAATCTGCTGCTGCCTCCTCCTCCAACAGCAGTGCTTTTGCGTTGACAGAAATCACTGCGACGGTCACAGCAGCAGCAGCAGCAGCCCCAAGTGCACCGATCTCGGCGTTTTTCGCATCGGGGTGTGCTGCAAGAAGAGGGAGTGAGTGAAGACCTTTTCTAGCTGGCGCAAAGGACTTCCCTCCACAGTAGGGCGGCTGGGGGGAGGAGACGGCCCACCCGCCAAACTCCGCAAAGGAGGAGAAGGAGAGGAGGGCCGTCTCCTCCCCCCAGCCACCCCACTGTGTAGGGACAAAGGCAGGGGGAAGCCAGACCGTGGTGGCTACTGCCAACTGCGGCCTCCCTAGGGAAGGCCTTCGCAAGGGAAGACCATTCCCTTGCTAAAGGCCGCCACCGCCCACCCGAAGCGGCGAAGCCTCCCAATTCCCACAAGTTACTCACCAGTGAAGCAGCAAAAGCAAACGGCGAAGGCGAAATGAAATGGAGACTCGCGTGGCATGCTTAAGCAGACTCCAGCCAATCAGTGAGCTGGCCGGGATGGAAAACTTTAAGTACGCACGCCGCGTGCTTAAAGTTTTCCATCCCAGCCAGCTCACTGATTGGCTGGAGTCCAGTCCAATCAGTGAGCGGCAGGCTGGGCTGGCTTAGATTTTTAGTGTAGAATAGAATAGATGGGGGAATGGAACGAGCGAGCTAGCGGCAGCTGATGGGCGGGGGAGCCAGCGAGCGCCAAAATAAAGTGGGTTTTTTTGAGAATGGCCCCGGACACAGGAAAAATTATGAGAAGACGTGCCTGTTCCGCCAGATGCGGGATGTCTGGTCACCTCACTCTAAGTTGAAAGACTTTATATTCTTTAAATCACATCAAATTAGCTTACTCTAAGATCCTATTCATTACCGTATTAATGAACACATAGAATAATTGATGTCAAAAGGCAAATTTGTATCCATCACTTTAAGGTTTCATAAGAAAGGTTAAAAAGGGTTAAAATTATTTGAGTATCATTTTGAAGACAGTTTTTATCCACTTAGTTATCATACCATCCACCCCTCAGGTTTCTAATCCTATTGCAAAATTATTTCTGAGTCCTTTACTGAAATCCAGTTCTATCACCTGAGTTCCCATAATCTATTTAAGGAAGTGTAATGATGTGTGAGAATGATTTTTGGGATGAGGGGAAGAGAGGCTGCCTAGGGAAGGATCAGATAAGAGGGGAGAATCCTGCAACTGCCTAATGGGAGAGAAAGAAACTCAGGATTCTCACTAACTTTTCAGACTGAGAAAAGAGCTGGTGGGAGATTTGTTCTTTCACATCTGCAAAAAAAATTTTAATGTCGTATTACAATCAAGTAGAATTAGCACATTTAGAGAAGTTTTCTTCTTGATCAACCCATGTTTTCTGGGAAACCTGTTGTTTTCAAAGTGTTTATGGATCATCTTTTTTTCTCTCTGTTCATTTTATTTGTCATCTGCTCTAGAATGTTCCTTGTAATTGACCAACTGTGTCAATTATATTTTCTCTATATTTTATCACTAAATTATTGACAAATATTTCTCAAAATTTTTCATTCACGTATGAAGATATTGGCAGTATTTCTATCCTATTTAACCTTATTTGGAGATTAGACAATTGTAGAAGAAAGATTCAATGTGGGATAAGAAACAAAGTATTCTGCTTTTCAAATTCCTGGATGTTCCCATTCTAGTTTCATCCCTTTCTGGAGAAGAATGAATTTTGGAATATTTCTGACTGGAAACTGTACTTGGACCAAAATGGAGAGATAAGAGCAGATGTAGTCATTCACGGCCACTTGTTTCTACCCAAGGAGGATCCCAGGAGAGAGATTCTGGCATATTTTATAAGACAGAGACTTTATATCGATCCAGATGCTCTTTCACGGTTAAAGTTGCTGAATAAGGTGGGTGAAATTTTGGTGTCTTTTCTCTGTTTTCCAAAGCCTGAGGTCCCATTTCAAGTGGGCAAAGCCGAGAGTCTCCAGGGTGGTTGGCATCCCATACCAGTTGGTGTAATCTGATTGTAGTTCTTCAACAGACGGGACCTACAGTGAGTGGAGGGGCTTTGCCATGTTTTAGGGAAATCTTTCAAGATCTTACTGGTCAGAGGTTTCTTTCTTCATCACAGTTTTATTCTTTATTGAAAAATCCAATGGAATAGAAATTTCCTAAATCTTTTACAATAAATTTTATTCTCAGTTTTAATATATCATCATATGTAAATCTTTTTTCAATTCCATCTCTGCTGACTTTATTAAGTGGAAAAGTCCTTTATTGTAATGTTAAATGCCAAAAGCAAAAGGGAGGAACTACGTGAAGAATCTGCCAGTAGTTAGTTATACCTCCTGCATCTTCTTAGTAGTAGTCAGGTATTTCATATTTACTTACATGAAGACGAGAGGCTATTTGGCTAATGTCAGTGTCTATCTCTATTTTCCATGAATGTTGACTACTAACACATTTTCTTTGTCTTTCTTCATTTTTCTGCTCAGTCTCTGCCTGAGTCCAACTGTGCGGAAAATTGTCATCCTGGATTTGTCAAGAGGGCTCGAGAAGGAGAGCCAGCTTGCTGCTATGACTGCGTTCCTTGTCCGGAGGGGACCTTCTCCACTCAGAAAGGTGGGTTCACACTGAGGAAAATGGGAGGCTTTGTGGAAGTGGATCCATCCAGAACGTTTTCATGAAAGTGCAAGTTAAAAGACACAAGCTCACCTTTTTTTAATTTTTAACATGCACAATTTCTTATCTAAAAGGAAGTACCGTATATACTCGAGTATAGGCCGACCCGAATATAAGCCGAGGCACCTAATTTTACCACAAAAAACTGGAAAAGTTATTGACTCGAGTATAAGCCTAGGGTGGGAAATGCAGCAGCTACCGGTAAATTTCAAAAATAAAAATAGATACCAATAATGTTTTTGAATATTTATTTCAAAGAAAAACAGTAAACTAGCGGTGTATTCAATGAAATACTTCACTCACCTCATGATGCTGACGTCCCGCTGTGATGATGATGTCCCGTGCAGCCGCGGGAGCGATGTCCCGCCTCCTATGACACACGGCACAGTGATTCCTATCATTGGATCACTGTACCAGAGGAGGTGGGACATCGCTATGTGGCTGCTTGCCATAACAAGGAGGAGGTGGGACATCGTTGCAGAGCGGCAGGAGGGGGAGGAAGGGGAATCGTAAGCAGCCCTGCATTACATTAGAACGTGAGGAGGGGGGATGGTGCGGTGCTCGCTGCGCGGCAAACTGACACAGAGGGAGGGGAAACTCACAGGGGCACTGGGCCATTCACGAGTGTCACCCAGCGGCATGGCCCCGCCCCTTTTTCTCCTCCATTTCGGGCAAATTTTTCACTGACTCGAGTATAAGCCGAGGCGGCTTTTTTCAGCCCAAAAAGTGGGCTGAAAAACTAGGCTTATACTCGAGTATATACAGTAAATCAAAAAGTTTTTGAAGGAGGGGCTGGGAGGAGATGGGAGGAGTGGGTGGCAGACTGGGCAAGCTTTACTAACAGCAGAGGAAACATCTCTCCTGTTTTCTAGTCTGGATATGTGCTGCTAAGTTCACCTTTCTAGTAACATCCGAGTTCTTTGAAACTTGATGGATTGTTTTAGGTCCACCTTCTGAAAGACCTTGCAATTCACTGTATATTTGGATCCTCCCCTTGAGGATCACTGAAAAGGTGTCACTGGTCCATAATGTGGTGCTGTGGATAGTTATGGGGGCAACTCATTGCACAAATATTCTGACAATCATGTAGATCAATCAATCAATCAATCAGAGTAAAGCTGGAAAGGACCTTGGAGATCTTCTACTGCTACCCCCTGCTCAAGTAGGAGACCTGATACCATTTCAGACAAGTGACTGTGCCAGTCTCTTCTTAAAAACATCCAATATTGAAGCACCCACAACTTCTGGAGGCCAGCTGTTCCACTAGTTAATTGTTGTGACTGTGAGGAAATTTCTCCTGAATTCCATATAGCTTCCAGATGTTACAAGATACAGTAGATATCCTCTAAGTCCAGCATATTAACTGCCATGTGGCAGGACCCTAAATATTTGTATAAAAAGATTATATGATTCATTATTAACCTGTAATAATGTAGCTTCCTATGAATTACATTACACCGGAAATAATTAACACCCTCGGACTTTCCTCAACTTCATATACCTAGCTACTTTAAAAAAAAATTACATCCTTCTTATGCTATTTTTAATGAAAACTAAAAGGAACAAAATATTAAAGAAAATTGGTTTTTGGTTTCTCAGATGCAGAAAAATGCACCAAGTGTCCAGATGACAAATATCCAAATGAGGCCAGAGTCCAATGTATCCCCAAAGTTATAGCCTTCCTGTCTTATGAAGAACATCTGGGCATCATCCTGGTCTCTTTTGCCCTGCTCTTGTTCCTAACTACAGTCCTTGTTTTAATTATCTTCATTAAATATAGAGAAACTCCCCTTGTCAAAGCCAACAACCGGGACCTCTCCTACATCCTCCTGGTCTCCCTCCTGCTTTGCTTCTTGTCTTCTTCTCTCTTCATTGGTCAACCAAGGAAAGCCACCTGCCTTCTCCGACAAACGGTTTTCAGCATCATCTTCTCAGTTGCCATTTCTTCTCTCTTGGCTAAAACCATCATGGTGGTGCTGGCTTTCCTGGCCACAAAACCAGGAAACCAAGTGAAGAGATGGTTGGGGAAGAGCTTGGCCAATTCCATCATCCTGTCTTCTTCTGCTGTCCAAATTATCATCTGCTCCATCTGGCTGGGAGTTTCTCCCCCCTTCCCTGACTCTGACCTCCATTCCCAGCCTGGAGAGATCATCCTGCAATGCAACGAAGGGGCTGTTGTCATGTTCTACGTCACCCTCAGCTACATGGGCTTCCTGGCTGCCATCTGCTTCACGGTGGCTTTCCTGGCCAGGAATCTGCCTGGGGCCTTCAATGAAGCCAAGCTGATCACCTTCAGCATGCTGGTCTTCTGCAGCGTCTGGATGACTTTTGTGCCCACCTACCTGAGCACCAAAGGGAAATACATGGTGGCTGTTCAGGTCTTCTCCATCCTGGCCTCCAGTGCTGGTCTGCTGGTCTGCATCTTCATCCCCAAGTGCTACATTATCCTTCTGAGGCCAGATCTGAACACAAAGGAACAGCTTACAGCTAGAACAAATGTAAAAACATGAGATATAATACCATTATGATATTGGAAGAATTGTTAAAGTTTATTTTATTTGAAAGGAGATATTCTTTCCATTTAGACAATATACAGGAGTCAAAGAAAATATTCATATATTTCAAAATAGGATATTATTGAATTGTTCTAGCTCTCTTCCCTTTCAACTTAATAAACCTTGCTGAAAGTCATTCAGTGGAATTTGCTGTTCAGCAACAGCTACTGAATGTGACACCTTTAAAAAATAATTCTGGCACTTGTTGCTACAGCGAAAAGTGTTTTTGTGTGAGAGAGAGGGGGGAGGGAGGGAGGGGGAGAGAAGGAGAGAGAGAGGTCAGGAAAAGAGGTCAGGAGGAAGCTGTGGAGAAAAAAGTACCAGCTTGGTTGCCTGATCCTCTCCCTGAGAATGCCGGAATTATGTGAAATGCCATGTTTGACTGGCTCACAGCTAGGGAGGGAAATCTTCATCCCTCTTATAGAATTCTTTCTTGATTTCCTGATAAAACCTCCTTTGCAGAAAGTGTTCAGCAGAAGAGCTGTTTGGGATTTGAGTTTGGAATTGTTTTTATATGTATTTCACAGCAAAATGATAATAAATTCAATAAAAAATAAAATGTGTAAAGAAATTTTCACTGTATATTTTTTCTTTGCTTACCCAGAGAAATAAAATAGCAGTTTTCAGACCCTTTAATTTTCCATTCTACAATTTTCTCTGCTCCTCTTCCAAGCTTGTCTTGTCTGTGAAGGGCTGGAGAAGATGTCCAGAGAAAGGGGATCTTGAGACTCTCCCCAGGAGGAGGTTGAAGGGATCCTGTCTAAAGGCAGCCACATCATTGACCAGGTCACAAAGCTTCAATGCTGCATAAGATTCATCCAGGTCCAAGAAGGGGCTGAATAAGAGAGGAGGGACTTCAAGGTTTCTAGGAAGAGGCACCCATGGAAGCTCTTCTGCTCTCCAACCACAGAGATTGCAGATCAATTGGGAATCAATGATTAGGTTTCTTTTTTTATATATAATTTTATTTTTTATTACATAGACAACATCACATAACAATAGGAAAAAAACAATGGGAAAAGGAGAAGAAAAAAAAGGGGGGGAAACCCATCATCACATACAATATGTCATTTGATCACAGGTTTATACTACGTTTATACATCCCATATCTTTCTGTTGTATATTTAATAAACACCACAATTAGCTAGGGTTTTTTTTAAAAAAGGGGGGGAGGGGGAAGACAAAAAAGACAAAAAAAAAACATCATCACATGCAGCATGCCGTTTGGTTACAGTTGTTTTAACATCTACATCTTCAAATAATGTTTACCATCTCAGATATTTCATCTAATATAACTAAAGGCTTTATTTTCATTCTACAATATATATTTAGTTAACATTAGCATTATTTTCCCCCAGAGAGTATACTTCTATTTACTGTTAATCTTGCATTTTATACCTTCAAACAGAGATCTTATTCCTTCATTGTTCAACAAAGCATCGCTGCCTATATATACCAGTTTTCATTTGTTCCCCTATTAGAATTGCTTTATCAGCAGCGACATATCATTATAATAAGTTCTTAACCTTATACATTATATCCCCAGACCTTATGTTAATACTTCATTGTGTCATTATTAGATTATTTCACAGCATAATTATATCATCATTTACTTTTTTCAATTAAGGCATAAGTATATCATTTTTCAATTCCAAAGTTTTTTTTCCCCTAGCCACCGATAAAACAAATCCCATATCTTATAAAATCCCTCTGAAAATTCTATTTTAAAGAGATAAGAGAAGCTCTGATGAATCAGACCAAGATCAGTCTAAGATTCAGTGACCACACAAAGGCCTCTGGATCTCCCACAAGCAGAAGAAGGCAGAGACTTATGGCTTTGCTCAACGTGGAACAGGCATTTCCCCACAATTTCACCTTCCTCCATCCCACCACACAATATTGGACAAGCAGCCATGTCACACTCTAGGAATCCCCAATTCTGTTATCCAACATTCATCTGAGACAATATTTCCATGTTTCAAGCTCCCCCCCCCCCCCGCTCTGCCCCCCATCAAAAAGTACTGGAGGACTGGAACTCAAGTGTCTCCTGATGATTGGCCCAAAGTCAACCATTTGGCTTTTATTTTGAAGGTGGAATTAAATTTCCTGCGATTGGCAGAAAGTCCCTCAGCTGGCTTTGATCCCCACCCCAGCAGGCACTCCTTGCCCCCCCCCCGCAACACAAAAGTCTCTTTCTGCTCACACGCTTCCCTGCTCCCCCAGACAGAGAGCTGTCACTCAAGCCCCTGCCCTGCCCCGCTTCCTCGCGCCCTGGTCGGGCAGTGCGACCCCCTGCTGGCAATCTGCCTGAGCGCCCTGCCCTCCCGCCGCCTCGTCCCCGCCGAAGCCTCCTCGGGGCTGGCCGGGAGCCTTGCCAGAGAGCTGGTCGGAGCTCCGAGGGTGGGCGAGGGATCGGACAGGCTTCCTCCCAGGGGGGCTGCGGGGATGGCGGGCAGGGGCTCCCTGCGCCTATTCCCTCACAGGCCACGTCGGGGCTCCGGCTCCAGAGGCTCCTGCGCCCCCGCTTCTCTCGGCACCTCCCCACCGCAGACAGTGCAAGGCAAGCGGGCGGCCGCTGCGGAGGGGGCGGCGTGGGAGGAGCGGATCGGGCACCGCCGGTTGCAGGGGGCGGGCGGGGAGAAACGGTGCCCGGCTCCAGTCCCGGGGCAGGAGAGGCCAGGAGCAGCGGCTCCAAAGTTGGATGCCCTAGGAGGGGGGCGAGGGAGGGTGACAGAGAAGCAAACTTTGTGTGTGTGTGTTTGTGTGTGTGTGTGTGTGAATCTTCCCCCTTTTTAATCTGCATCCAGCTAAAGGGGTTTTGTTTGTCCCTCTCGCCCCCCTTAGTTGCTTCCCTGCTCTTCCTCTGACCCAGCACTTCTACTGCGGTGATCCTCCTGCCTTGCAGCTGCTTGCCCAGAAGGCTGAAGGGAGGGGCTGCGGGGGAGGCACTAGCCCCCCTCCACTGAAAGTCCCCTTTCTGCGTCTGTCAAGGGCTCCACTGTGGCCCCTCAGCTCCCACCCCCAATACCCGGATCTTCTGTGTGTAAGTTGGGGGGGAGGGGTTGATGGGGAAAGCTCAGCCTGCCTTCGCCCCCCAAACTACAGAGGGCAACATCTGGGCCAGGTCCACCTTCGTCCACCTTGCGGGAGATTCAAGAGCCCTCCAGATGCAGTGAAAGGAGATATTCTTTCTATTTAGATAGTATGCAGGAGTCAAAATCATTCCTATATATTTCAAAATGGGAAATTGTTGAATGACTGGGATTCTTGGAGCTCCCTTTCAGGTCAATAAATTTTGCTAAAGAGAACTCTGTGAAAGTCATTCAGAGAAATTTGCTGTTCAGCAACAGCTACTGAATGAGACACCTTTAAAAAATAATCCTGGCACTTGTTGCTACAGCTAAAAGAGTGTGTGTGGGGGGGGGAGAAGTGGGGAGGGTTCAGGAGGAAGCTGTGGGAACCAAGAACCAGCCTGGTTGCCTGATCACCTCTCTGAGAATGCTGGAGTGATGTGAAATGCCATGTTTGACTGGCTCTCAGCTGGGGAGGAAAATCTTCATCCCTCATATAATTCTTTTTTTAGTTCAGTTTGTGGTTGTTTTTATTTCGGTATGTACTTCACAGCAAAATAATAATTAAAAAGTAAATAAAAAATAAAATGTGCAAAGAAATTTCCACTGTATTTTTTTTCTTTCATCAAGCAGAGAATTAAGATAGCAGTTTTTAATTTTCCACCCTACAATTTCTACCTAAAACATTTTCTCTGCTCCTCTTTCAAGCTTGTTGTGAAGTTCCCAGAAGACGACCTAATTAATTTACGAGCCTCCAGACACAGTTCAAAGGAAATCCAATCATTTATTAGGATCGACATTCTGACGTGGACTGTGGACTCGGGTGGAGCCAAAACTGCTTTTGCTTAATTGCGTTTGAACTTTATCCCTGTAATCCCCTCCCTTCTGTCCTGCGTCATAATTCATATTCTCCAACTAGGCTGTAGATCCGAATCCAGCCGAAGACATGCATGGCATTTCCCCTTGCATGCCAACCTGATAATAGTCATGGCAACGCTTTAGAGCAGTGGTTCCCAAAGTGGGTGGTACTGCCCCCTGGGGGGCGGTGGGACAACTTAGGGGGGGCGCTAAGAGGCAAGGGGGGCGGCAGAGAAGTGCTGGAGGTGGGACCGAAAGTGAGAGTCCTTCCCCGCGCGGCTTGTGTGAAGGTGGCGGCTCAGTCTTGCCTCACCAGGAACCGGCGACGCTGCCCCTTTGGAAAGACTTGGGTCTCGTGTGTGCCTTCAGTGGGTGGAAGGGCTGGGTTCTTCTTCGTCACGTGAGACTGGCAGTTAAAACTGCTCCTCCAGCTGCAGGGGGGGGGCAGCCATGAACCCCTAAACATGATGGAGTTGTCTTCCCTGCTCGCCGGCTTTGCCACCTTCATTCTCCGCGGCCCGCTGTTATTTAACGAATGAGTGTGTGGGTGAACAGCTTCACAAGAGCCGAAGGTCCTGTCCCACCCGACATGAGCGCACGGAGACCCTCGGCTGGTCTGTCATGCTGTGTAGAAACTGAGCTGCTGCCTCCGTAAAAAATTGCAGGGGAAGCTGAAATTTTGCAATGTGATTCTAAGAGGAAGAGCATCTACTCCGCTTGAACTACTTTCTTATGTAAATCAGGATTGAACAGCGTACAAAAGAGGTTGTGGATTGTAATCCTTTCATGCTGGGGCAGGGCGTGATTTTGCAACTACTTCATAGATGCACGTTTTTTTTCTATAGTATTAGTATTGTTAATAGGATTCTTTTTAAAATCAACTGGATTAATAAACAATCTTAATCTTTCCCACTGCTGGAAATACTCCAAAAATGTATTTTAAATTAGTAATAATTTTTGTAGCATTAGCTGGCTGGCTGATCTGCTGAAAGAGGGAGGCACGTTTCGTTCAGAATAGTTTGTGGAACTGAGACAAGTGGTTCTCAAGCATTGACAGACCTAATAAAAGTAGCTTACAGTGCAGTTTAACATCATGTCCTGACTACATTCTTGTGTTTCCCCACAAAATGAATCATCATTGCCCTGATCTCATTCCCAGTAATGAGTGAAATATCTTTAATCATTAGTTGTACTAGCTATAAAGTGGCTTTTTTCCTCCTTTCCTATTGACTTTGCTGGTCAGAAGGTCACAAAAGTGATCAACATGACCCCGGGACACTGCAGCCATCATATATATGAGTAAGTTGCCAAGTGTCTGAATTTTCATCACATGGGAATGGTGCAATGGTTATAAGTGTGAAAAACAGTCATAACTCAATTCTTTCAGTGCCATTGCAACTTCATACTGTCACTAAACTAATAGTTGTAAGATAAGGACCACCTGTATTTCACAAATTGCTAGGGAAGATACAAACTTGCTCTCTTCCTGCCTACGTTCCAAACTCTGCTATCTCTTTGCCCTCTGAAAAGCCTTTTTCCTCCTGCTGCAGACTATAGGTAGTCCTCAGATTATGACTGTAATTGAGACCAAAATTTCTGTTGTTAAGTGAATTTTGCCCTATTTTATTATCTTTCTTGCCACTTGTTACTTATGTTGTTAAGTGAATCTGGCTTCTCCATTGACCCTGCCTTGTCAGAAGGTTGCAAAAGATGATCATATGACCTCGGGACACTGCAACCATCATAAATACAGTATGAGTCAGTTGCCAAGCATCCAAATTTTGATCTTACGACCATGGGGATGCTACAACGGTCATAACTGTCAAAAATGGTCACAAGTAACTTTTTCAATATCTTTTCAATAATGAAGATTTTGATCGTTTGCTGCTTCATACAGAAGTTCATTGGCTATCAAAAGGCAACTGTGTGAGATGCTTATACAATCTTTTTGACACTGTTGTGGAGTTTTTTGAAGACAAGAATGCCTTGCTCAGTGGTGAACTCAAAGAGATCAGGCATGACATTGCTTATTTATCAGAACTATTTGCAAAGTTCAATGAAGTGAATTTGCAGCTGTTAGGAAATTAGGTTAATTCTTATTAAGGCCAAATCTGTCATCTCTACATTTATTTCAAAGTTAACTCTATTCAAGCACAATATAGGCCGTTGCGAGCTATACCAATTTCTGAGTTTCTCTGAGCTAGAAGAGAAAGGTGGGATACAAGATGATGATCTTCAAGTTTTTTGTGACCATTTGGACATGCTGCATAAAGATATGTCTGAGTGATATCAGGATCTTCTTTTGATGGAAATTCCAGATTGGGTGATAAATCCATTTTCAGATACTGAGGAAGTTGGGATAGTGGAGGAACAACTCATAAAGCTACACAATGACATTGAGCTGAAGCCAAAGTTTAAGAAATTGTACCAAGAGTTTTGGTTACAGAAAGAAATTTCTGATCGCTATCCTGCACTATGGACAGTGGTTAAGAAGTTCCTTCTTACATTTCCAAC
Source organism: Thamnophis elegans (assembly GCF_009769535.1). NCBI lineage: Eukaryota > Metazoa > Chordata > Lepidosauria > Squamata > Natricidae > Thamnophis > Thamnophis elegans. The sequence goes on along the minus strand of NW_022473724.1, from coordinate 19,045 downwards.
ATCATATTTGGTGGAACGTGGCTTCAGTGTGATCATCCAACTTCTCTCCAAGCAAAGAAATCGACTCCAGATTACTGAATGTGGTGATTTAAGACTCCTGCTAAGTGACTTAAGACATTGGGAAACTGGTATCACTTCATTAAGCCCATCCATCACATTAAGAATGTACTGAACAGTGAAGTAGTAACTAAATTTTAGTGAGTTTACTAAGTTACTAGTCACTAAGGTTCTTGATAAATGACTATCAGAGTTTGAAAACCTGGTATCACTGGATCACGTTAATTCAACAATTTTGTTGAATTAACATTAACTAAAAAGGTTTTTAAATTGGATTTTGAATAAATGTGCAATAATGTTAAGTTTGATTTACTGTTACTATCTTCCTTCCGTCGTGCACCCACTCACATGACCCCCCCCCAGCCATGCCCATCAAGCCACGCCCACAGAAGCGGTAGGAAAAAAATTGAATTCCACCACTGGGTGGGGGGCACTGAGGATCAGTTTGTAGCACCAAGGGGGTGGTGGACTGAAAAAGTTTGGGAACCACTGAGCTACATTATCCTTCTGAGGCCAGAGCTGGACACAAAGGAGAAGCTTAAGGCCAGAATAAATGTAAAAGCATGAGATACAATACCATTATGATATTGGAATAATTGTTAAAGTTTATTTTATTTGAAAGGAGATGTTCTTTACAATTAGAAAGTAGGCAGGAGCCAAAGAAAAACAAATTACTTGCTTCAGAATAGGAAATGATTGAATGGCTTGTATCTCCCTATTCAACCCAATAAATCTTGCTAAAGAAAACTCTGGGAAAGTCATTCAGAGGAATGTAATGTTCAGCAACTACCAATGAACCAGATACCTTATGAAAAATAATTGAGGCACTTGTTCCTACTGACAGAAACTAAAAGTGTGTTTATGTGTGTGAGAGAGTAAGATAAAGAGGTCAGATGGAAGCTGTAGGAGCCCTGCTCCAATTGTGTTGTTGGATCATCTCCATGAGAAGCCTTGGAATGGCAGAATGACCTGGAATGCAGGGATTGACATGCTCTCCATCCCTATTATGTCCTTCTTTCTTGATTTCCTGATAAAACTCCTTTCACAGAAAGCATCAACCGGAACAGCTGTCTGAGGTTTCACTTTGGGTTTGTTATTGTTTAAGTATCTACTCTTTAGAAATTCCCACTTTCTTCCTTCCTCATCCAGAGAATGAGAATAGCAACATCTAACACTATTCTGGCCCTTTAATTTTCCACTATCATTTGTCCATAAAGCCTTTCCCTGCTTCTATTCCAAGTGGACTTGTGTGTGTGAAGGGATGGAGAAGAGGCCCAGAGAAAAAAGCCCTTGAGACTCTCTCCAGGAGGAGGTTGAGGGGATCCTGTGTAGAGGCAGCCTCAAGTGCTCTGGATTGAGGCATGAGAGCGTTCAATGCCGCCTATTCATCCAGGTCAAAGAAGGGAGGGGAGGGGGAGTAAGGGGGGGGGACATCCAGGTTTCTAGCAAGAGGCACCCATGGAAAGTCTTCTGCTTTCCAACCACAGAGATTGTGGGTGGATGAGGAGTCAGCCTGAGGTTTCAGAATGGCTTCTGATTGCCCTTTGGATCCCTTTGCAAATTCCATTTTAAACAGGTGGAAAAGGTTTGATGGATCTGACCGAGGTCAGTCTAAAATCCACGCTGACCCCCCAGATGCCTCTGGTCTGCCCACAAGCAGGGGGGAGGGACGTATCACTTGGCCCAACAGGGAACCAGGTGGGGGTGGGATTCAGACATTTCCCACGGGTTCCCTAAAACCGCTTGCTAATTGTATGAGCAGTTATGAGAACCGCCAGAATTGCCTCGGCCTGGCTCCACGCCGCCCTCCCCTCCTGCGGGTTCCCCTTCCTGAGAAAACGATCTGCCTCAAGATCCCATGGACCACTTGGGCTCAGGCAGTGGAATTCCCCGCTGGTTCCCTCTCTCCGCCAAGCGACAGAATCACAGAAACTCTGCAGAGCCCAGAATGGGGCTTCCTGCAACTTCGGTATTGGGAGGGCCCAGAAAGGAGGAGGACCAATGGGAAATTCCCCTTCTGTAGCGTCATCGGTCTCTGGGCAGAGTCTCCCTTGACTTCCCCCAGTGCAGGAGAGCGTTGCAAGCAGAGAAGAAGCCCCAGTTGGTTCTTCAGCCAAGATCCCCCCTCCCACTTTTCTCGCTTCTCTCCCTCCACAGAACTGGCTCTCCTCCTTCTGGTGAAGTCCCAAAGGACTCTGCCCGGAGACCGATGCGCTCAAACAGGGAGAATTCTCATTTGTGCTGCCCCTCGTTCTGGCCCGGCGATCCTACCTCCGAAGTCCGAGATAAACGTGCCTCCCCCCAAACAGAGCCGCGTATTCCTCCTCAGAGGAAGCCCCTCCTTCTCCAGATGTTGCTGCCTACAGTTGTGGAAGTGAAGAAGGGCCCAGTTGCCCCAATCACCCCTCCCCATCACCTCAACTTCTCAATAAACCCCATCCCGAGATCGGACAAGGGGAGGGGATTCAGGAGCCCCCCGGGACTCAGCCCAGCCGCCGCCCACAAAGGCATAGGGGGAAAGGGGGCTTCTGGCCTTGGACGCAGCTCCCCTCGCCTCTCCCTCCATTCGCTTCTCAGCAAGCAGCTGCCGGGCAGAAGGAGCGCAGCGGGCGAGAGAAGAGCGTATTCCTCCCAGGCGGTTGCAGGATCGGGGTGCGCGGGCGGTCTGCGCCTCTTCCCTCCAGCGCCAGGTCGGGGCTCCCATTTCAGCGGCTGCTGTGGCCCCGGCGAGGAGGGGGCTTGGGGTCTTCAGCCCAGGCGGGACCTTTATGTGGAGGGGGAGAGTCGGTCGGCGCCTCCGGGGTGGGGGAGAGGGTGGATCGACCCCTCAGGGCTCTAGAACAGGCTCGTTGAAAGCTGCCCGGATTTCTCGCCCTTTCAGGTTGTGCTGCGCCGGGATGGAGCGGAAGGACGCTGGGTCCGCCGGGGGCTGCAGGCCGTTCGAAGAGGCGACGTCGCCTGAGGGTGGGAAGGGACCGTCCCTGATTGAGTCTCTCGATCCCTCGGATGGATGCTCGGTTCCTTCAAAGACTCCCTCTGGCAAGTGTTCCTTTCCCCTCCAAAGAACAAAGCGGAGCTCTGAATTGACAAACAGGCTTTATTGGACTGTCAGCGCAGCTTTTTTGGGGGTGTCCTGTGTCTGCTTCCCCAACCCCCAACCCCTCGGCCTCAGTCCCTCAGTGGTCAGAGAAGAGCAAGAAAGAGCGTGAGGGGTCTGGAGGCTGAACCAGATGATGGTCGATTAAGGCAGCCCCCCCCCCCCCCGGGGGCCGGTTCCGTGGAGAGAGGTTTTTCCCTGGACCAGAGAGGAGGGGGGGCGTGGGCTGCCTGCATCCTGCGGGTGGGGCTTGCTGGTTTTTGAGGACCAGTTTCTGGCATGCAGGGAGGGGGCGCTGGATTAAGGGACTGGGTGTGTCTGGTGTAACGAGTAGAAGGTGCATTAACAGATTAACAGAGTTGGAAGAGAAAGACTGCAGGGGATGGGATGACACCTTCCAATATTTGGCGGACTGTCCCAGAGAAGGGGGAGGGTTGATTCATCCTCCGAAGACCCTGAAGGCAGGAAAAAGAAGCAACGGAGAGAAGCCCAGTGAAGAGAGATCCAACCGAGAAGCCAGGAGAAATTTCCTGACAGTGAAAAATTATTGATCAGTGGGACAGTTTGCATTCCAGAAGTTGTTGAAGCTGCTCCATTGATGGAGGTTTCAAGAAGAGATCGGAGAAGCATTTGCCTGAAATCTCCAGCTTGAGAAGCAGGTAAAGTCCCTTCCAACTCTGTTGCTTTGTTTTTCTGATTCAGGCCAAATATGAATTCAGAGACTGGTCAACAGAATTGCTGATTAAAAACAATCTTATACACCTTTGACAATTTATTGGGTGTCAAACACCAACAAGTAATCATTTTATAAAAGTTCTTTTAGGTTGTACAGCATAAATTTTAATGTAGACCACATATTTTCCCCTTGCTCCAATATTATGACCAAAATTATAACCAATCCAGTGAATCATACAACATTTAACATATTCACTGTTAGTGGATTCACCATCTACTTCTTCTTTTTAGCTTCTTCTTCTTTTATTCTTCCTCTTCTGATTGGAATTGCATTTGGATTTTGGGTGTGATATTGTCATATAGAGTCATTCTGGAATCTGGCAGAATCTAAATGGAATAAACAGAAAAAATGATGATTTTCTTGACAGGTACTAGATGTTCAACGATTAAAAAGTTAATCTTTCAAATAAAAAGTGTTTGGGTGTAGATAAATAGACAAACCAATTCTGGGTGTGTCCATGAGGCTGCCTGAATCAAGATGGATTAAAATAAGGACTTTTTAAGTGTCTGTCTGGAAATGGACTCAAATGAATCTCACTGGGCTGATTTGTCACATTTTGAAATAAGCCTCTCAAGTGGGAAAGGAGCATGAGAATAGGAAAGCCCCAGTGTGCAGAGACACATCTCAGGCCAAACCAGTTATTATTGAGGGCAGCAATAGAACTTTGCATTGTATTTCTCATTCACGAGGCTGTTTCCAAGGTGACAGAAAACTTCTTGGAAAGAAAAGAGGGAGGAAGAAATCCCCAGGGCTTCCAAAATTATAGGGGAAAGGTGTGACACCTGCTACAGTTCCTCTGCAGAGCTAAAAATGAGCCTGTAAACAAGAACTTTCTTCCAAAGACACAGAAACACTCCCCCTCCCTCTGTGTATGTGTGGTTTTTCTTTAACTACACAACGTTCTGATGACAAGTTTTGACTGATTGTGTTCTTGGAGAATGGCCACACTATTGCATCAGCTGTTTTGTGGCAATGCCCCTGAGCATTAACTTTCAAAGTAAAGTAAATTTATTCTGCTCCCTGAAATCACAGGGAGCTATTTCAGATCTGTGACATCCTTGGGCATTAACTGACCCCTGGGATTTTCTCTTTAACTACTATGCCAACAAATGTCAGATTTCTTTTTCTTCAGCCGCAGGCGTGTATTCCCTGCGGGGCCAATTTCAAGGACTGAGTTGTCAATTCTTCATGACTGATTTAAATAGATTTCTACCCCTATCATTATGAACCACGTGGGGATTATTTCCCTTTAATTTCTCTTCAGAGAAACGGCCAACAAACTTTGAGTGCAAAAACTAGTTGGAGAATTATGACAAAAGTTTCAGCTCTCTCTTTGGCCAAATCCTCCAGGGGAGACTCTGGGCAGAGACCCAGGGAGTGGGGGGGGCAGCTTCTCCTCCCACTGACTCCAAATGGAAACTTTTCTTGCTGGAGAACTTGGCTTCAGGCAAAAAGTGACTAAGAGTAATTTCAGACTTTGGACTCCCCCCTCCCCTCTGAAGATCAGGGCTGCCTGGATCCCTTCCCATCACAGCGTCTCTAGGGCAATCATGAAAGATGAGGCCAAAACTGCTTCTCCCATTTTGCAGCTTGTGGAAACCTGCAACCGCCTGAATGCTTGAATCAAAAGACGGCTCACTATTTCATTGTCTCTTAGCTCCACCTTCCCCGTCGCTCTTATTAAATCAGTGAAAGGCCAATTATGACTTCTCAATACACTGAGATATGTTTTAGAAAAGGGAAATGGACACACAAAACCTTTCCTCTGAAGAAAGCTTTGTACATATCACCCCAAACCCAATTTAGGTTCCTTGAAACATGTTAAATTAAATAGATTAAATTACATTCCTGAAAAAATAATCCCAGAAGAGTCAAGTGTTTTGCTTTACCTTTATTGTTATTATTATTAGTTTTCCTTTGTGCATCAACCTCACACAAAGAAAGCCCACTTTTTGCATTGTGGTCCCATCATGTGCACCATGCTCAGAGAATGACTCGGTGTTACGTTGCTTGTTTTAAGCACCTTTAAAACCTCAATTCACCCCCTTGGCTCAGGGCATCTCAACTTTGGCAACTTCAAGATGGCTGGACTTCAACTCCCAGAATTCCACAGCCAGCACAGATTAAGGACTGGGGAATTCTGGGAGTTGAAGTCCAGCCATCTTAAAGATGCCAAGACAGAGAAATACTGCTCTACATAGAAGTCAGCACTACCAAAGTGGTGTGTGTGTGTGTATGCGCGCGTGTGTGCGTGCAGGAAACCCATCAATGTTCTTTCTCAACCCCTTCGGCACCTCTAGAGAGGGAAGGTTCAGAAACGGGGACTTTTCTTGCATGGAATGAAGTTTAAGGAGCAAAATGGGGGCATAAGCAGAGGTTTGAGGCAGCTGTTTCAACCCCTCTGAACGACCCTCAAATCTTTTAGACTGCAATGGAAATTGTGTATTCTGCAGTCAATTCCCATTTACTCCCATGTTTCTTAGGTTCAGCTGTCTGGAAAATTCTGGCAGTTGAATCCACCCATCTGAAAGTCTCCACAGTTGAGAAACACTGGTTGATGCTGATTCAGCCCTGAAACCGGCTTTCCCATTTTTCCTAAACTTTCTTCCCTGATGAAGGAGACTTCGGTTTTTCTACTGATTGTTAAGAGGCTTTTGAGCTTCTCCTTGCAGGGTTTTCCATCTCGGTTTCTGCCCTGGGCCTTTCTGCTCTGTTTCATGTGGAGTAAGTAAACATACTACAAGCCATCCCTGTGCAGAAGCCACCTGATTGGAGAGGGAATACCACAAGAAGAACCAGAAATGCATCCCTGGAAGAATAGAGATGAATGTGATACAGGAAACAACTGCAATATTTATTTATTTATTTATTTTATTTATTTGTCTTGTATGCCGCCCACTCCCGAAAGACTCCGGGTGGCTCACAATAGACAAGGGAAGGGGGAAGACTAGACAAAGACAACACTTTAAAACAAAACCGCAACATTCACAATTTCCGCAGGGCTGGATGTTTCACAGCCCCCCCCCCCCCCCGGCCTGCTGGAGCAGCCAGGACTTGGTGGCTTTGCGGAAAGCCGGGAGGGTCGTAAGGGTCCGGATCTCGACAGGGAGATCATTCTAGATCATTCCAGAGGGCTGGAGCTGCAACAGAGAAGGCTCTCCCCCGGGGGGTCGCCAGCCGACATTGGCTGGCGGATGGAATCCGGAGGAGACCTAACCTGTGAGATCTGATCGGTCTGAGGAAGGTAATCGGCAGGAGGCGGTCTCTCAGGTACCCAGGTCCGATGCCATAGAGAGGAATGATAGAGCTGAATGGAAGGTAGACCTAACACCTGTAACATCTGCCCCTTTTCAGGTTAACCAAACAACATTGTGAACTTTCAGATGAGAACCAGCACCAACACATCCTACAGGTTAAGTCTCTGCCCTCTTCCAGAAAAAACAAGGCACATGGGGTCACATACCCCTCCCATCTCCAAGCTCCATTTTCACTGATCCTTTGCTATTTCCAGCCCCCCTCCCCCCGGGCAAGATCTAAGTCTGGATTCGGCCCATAGGCCTTGAGTTTGACCCCCCTGTCTTAATGGTAGTTCCAGCAGACAAGTCAGGAAGAAGTTCAATTTCCCAGAAGTCTGAATAAAGATCCACTAATATCAGGTCATTTTTTCCTGCTGTTGGAAAAAATGTCCATCTGGGTTCAGTTGCAAGTGGGGAAAAAGAGACTGGAAACATGGAGGCCACTGGGAAAGATGATTGAGAGGATCTCCTGCCCTGATGATGTTGGGTGGAAAAGGAAAAAGGGAAAAGAGTCTGAGAGTGCCTGAGTTTTATACCCTCTGTGGGCTTTGGAATCTGGGATTGTATTCCGATTGGTTGTCAGGCTCCCATGGGGCCATGCAGGGACAACTCTGTAGGCTGTCCTGAGTCCCAGGTTGGTTGAGCCTTGCTGGGTGATGATGTAATGAAAGGGCTTTGGGATTCCTATTATGGCTCTGCCTGAGGGAGGTAGATCTTTGTTATTTAGAATAGACTGGCTCAGGCCTTAATGGCCCATTGACAAAGGTGGGGGGGGCAGGGAGCTGCTTTGTCTTTAAAAAATGTTTCTCCTTTTCTCATCCATATTCTGCCTTTTTAATATTTCCTAAAATATTTCATTTTCCTAGGAGAGGGGTGGGTGCTAACTTCCTACCCTGCATGGTTGAACAAATCTATACTGATGAACTGCCAAGGACATGATGGTGTCTCATGTGGCATCATTCTTTCTTTCTCTTGCAAACGTGCACATTCATTGCAAGTGGGACAATTGCTACCAAAGTCTTTGATTTCGCCTTGCATGGTAGGCCAGTAAAGAGTCTCACGGGCTTTTCTCTAGCATGGCTCACCCCTAGTGTGGCTTGAGTGTGTGCACAATAACATCTCTGCTCTCAGTGACTTTCTCACTATGACTCTCTGAAGGACCAATATTTCCTCCCGATTGCTGGACCTGCCTCCTTCCCACCCGGCCACCCACTCAGAACGACCGTCTTCAGTGCCTGTAAGGCTGCATCAGTGTCTGTGTGCTGCCTGAGCTGACGGAGCCCCTGATTTGTGACATTAAGTGAGTCTGCTTGATTGACGTGATTTTTAGAGGGTCTAAACATTTCTAAGGCATCTAGGATGGCTTTAGTACCCCATTTCTGCTCCTCTGTAAGGGTTCAATTGTGCTTGTAAACGTGGAGGCATTTGCTGCCCATCTGGCTCCTCAGTGTGGCTGCTTCCACTGCTGCCGGCTTCTCCTTTCAGCCTGTGGCCAGGGAGAGACCCCCAAACTCTGCTCTGAAGTCCCCCCAGTTGCTGCTGCAGCCTCCGCTCCCCCTCATGGCCTCAGGCAGGGGAGGCTGTTAGCGGCTGCCATGATGCGGGTTTTCCCGCTTCAAGTGCTCGGCTTCCAGAAAAGGACCGCAAGTGCCAGACTGGCATGCATCATATGTGGAGAGACAGCGCCGGTTCAGACTTCATGCCTTTCAGTTCCTTGTTGCCAGCTCTGCTTGCGAAGGGCAGCCTGGAAATTGGACACAATGTTGAAACCTTCCAAATTTGCCCATTCATGCCCTTGATGGTCTTTAAAGTCCTTGACTTACGGTGGCAATTTGAAGCAGAATTCCCATAGCTAAGTGAGGTGGACATAAAGCTCAATCATACCCCTTAGCGATGGCAATCCCTGTAGCCATGGTGGCTGTCATTAAGTGAATCCCACAGTCATTGGGTGAGGCAACTTGTCCAAGGTCACTGGGGAAGCCAGCAGGAAGTTGCAAGTCTCAGGCCTGCAGGCAGCAAAGTGGGGGAGGGAAGGAGGGGAATTGGTGGAGGGGGAGCCAGTGAAGGAAATAAACCCCACCGCTCTTCTACCTTCCCTGCCAGATTTCCCCTGGACTCTCTGGGGAAGCCAAAGGGGAAGGCTGCAAATGGGGATCGTGGGACTGGACCTCAACTGGTTGTAACTGGGAACTGATGGTGAGACATCCAGAGAGCCTTGCATGGCTGAATGAGGGGGGGGGGGACTGAAGGGGACCAGAACTCCAAGGACCACTTGCAAGCAGCCTTTGTTCAGTGCTGTCATAACTTGGAGCGGTTGCTCACCCATGCTCGTAGATGGAGGACTTCCTACCCTGTCAGATGCTGGATCTCCTCTCCTTCTGAGCAGTGAAGAACCCGGAGAGAACTCTTCACTCTCTGGCCCAATCAGGACCCTTCCCAAATAAGATCCCGCTCTGTGTGTGAGATGGAATTTGTGTGTTTTGTGTACTTCCAGTAAACCACATTTATTTCATACATTTTATAAAGAGTTCCCTCTCACAACAATTAAAACCAAGAAAACTCAGTAAAAATAGAAATATTTGCACAAACAGACAACCGTATTAAAAGCACCCCTGAAAGATCAATTAAAGGCCATATGGGAAGAGGGTCAGCAGGTGAAGACAACCAGGGGTCCCATTCAGGGGAAGCCTCGCAAGGTTCCCTCCTCCTCCGGGACCCCCAGGTACAATGACCAGCATGGTCCAGGTCCTTCCCAGAGGCCATGAGGCCGGGCTGGATGGCCAAGGGTCAGGGCAGGGACCAGGAATCCAGGCTGTCTGTCCTCTGGGATTCCCACACAACAACCACATCAGGAAATAAAGATATTTGAAGCTTTATTATTCATTCGAGCAAACTAAACAAATCCATAAAGGCACAGCTTGATACTACATTGATAGTAGTAAAATATATGAAGATTTCAGATGTAAATTGTGCAAGTCAATATGAAGGAAGTATATGTAATGATTGTGGTTGAAATGCACAAAAACTATTCGTAACCAATCGACATGCTTTCTACAAGATGCAATGAAAGATTATTCTTTTTAATATATTTTGTTCAATTAAAACAATAAGAAACTTTTTCCATAAAGGCGCAGCCTAAAAAGCATCCACCTCAAGCAAGATGACCCCCCAATCTCCCCTAAACTGCCAGGATCTGCTTAAGGATGACAACCGAGAGACCCAAAGGGCGGCCAAATTCCAGAGGACCCAGCGCCAAGCTCCATCCAGAGGCTCCCAGGCGGTCAAAGGCAATTTCAGAGCTTCCATCCCAGTCTGGACTCAGGACCTCCTGCCTGTTTCCAGGGCACCTCAACTGGGGGAGCCCAGCCTGGCTGCCTGGGAACCCTGGTGGTGGCTCCCTCCCAAATGCCTGGGAAACTACGGAGAGGAGCCGATGCTTATTTCAATGATCTCGGGGTTCTCTCTTCTCCCTCCCACCCCCCCAACTTCAGAAAGGGAAAAATAAGCAGGGTAGCTCAGAAGGAACTCTGGGTTTTGCACGATTGTTACTCCAGAGGCCCATCTGAGTTCTGGGGAGACAAAGTTCCAAAGGATGACAGAGGGTGTTGGGGTCTATTTTAGTGAATGGAGAAGTCTGCAGGGGCCACAGTCCCCCCCCACCCCAAGGAATAGCCTCCCCTACCCCTGGTTTTTCATCTTCTTTCCTTCTCCCCATCAGTTGGGCACTTTTGGGGAGAGGTTTTTTCCAACTCTGGGCCAAAAAGACTTTGGAATCCGATCTTTCCTCCAATTCTGGACCGGACAGATTCTCTCCTCCCCAGCTGCCCCGTCTGCCTCCCACCCCACAAAATAGGAAATCTCAAGGGAAATGAAGGGAATAGAGTCAGTTCTAAGAAAGGAGTGGGTGAGGGGATCCAGGGTAGAGAAGAGAGGAGAGGAGATGATGGATTGAGGGGGAGCCTGTCCCAGCAGGTCCCCCTCCATCAGCTGGATCACCCCTGTGGCTCCCCAGTCAGCTTGGGTCTTGAGACGGACGTCCACCTGGAGTTACGTTCGTCCACCAGGGACAGACGTCCACCACCATTACTTTCAGGGTCTCCATGGGGGTCAGCAGCCTCACGCAAGGTCCTCCACAAAGTTTACACTCTCGGGCACCTTCCTTGGGTTTCTGTGTCTTCTCCATCTTCCCTAAGTCTCTTCTGCTGTCCAACTAAAATAGGCCAGGTAAGTTCAGGACCCTGGATAGCGATCCTGATTAAGGAATCCGAGGAAACCATTTCTTTTAGTAGAGCCGGAATAATGTCAAGCCCCCAAGTAACATGACCCAAAAAACAAAGTCCAAGGCATCTATCTTCCTTTCAAAGTCTATTTATTAGAAACACATTAAATTGACAAAGACTTGGTATAAATCCGACTCGAAAGCAATAATATGAAACTTCCCCCCTGAGTCACAAACTCCAATCAACTCTCAGTCAACTGCCCAGTGGCTCCAAACTCCACCTTCGTCCAGCTGCAGCTGCACCTTCTCCCTTCCCAGGGAAAGGAAAGCCACTTAGGCATAACATTCCCCCTTTGTCTTCACAACCCCATTTTCCACAGTTAGAAAGTGGAGAGCCTGGAGTATTATTAAATCCATTTACTCAGAAACCTCAAAGCTAATAGAAAAAGAATACAAAGGCTAAAATCAAATATGGCTACACCCAGGACACCTTCAGGGTCGACAAAGAAGGTGCCCCAAAATCATTTTCTGTGTGAGTGTGGCAAGAACTCAGATCACACCATCCACCACACTATTGGTACCATCACAATCTCACTGCAAGCCTCGTAGCAGGCTCTTTATTTCGTACACTAAGAAACGTCAAACTAGGAAGGATCAGAGTGTCTTAGGCAAAGACAGAAGGGGAACAGAGAGAGTTTCAAGGAAGAAATAAAGAAAACTTCTGTCTACTCTTTAACTCCTCTGGGCCAAAGAGAGGCTGCAGCCATGGCAGGTAAGTGGTACCAACAAGGATCCATCAAACATAGGTAGAAAGATGGGGAGGAACTTTCGGAACCTTTTTGAGGTACAAAAGGACAAGGATTGTAGCCAATTTAATCACTCGAGGATAATGTTCCAAAGAAAGGGCCCCATAATAGATTTCTTTTGGTATTAACAGCCAATTTTAAAACCATGTATATATTTTTAAATAAACTATTGTAGGTGGGGATTTGGAATTAGGGATGCCTTCAATGTTTTAAATGTAAAAATCTTGTGATTCTGAGACCATCTAGCCCAACCCCTCCTCCCTGCAGGATTCCCAGTTAAAGCTTCTCTGACTGATGGCTGCCTGGTCTTTGCATTCAGACTATAAGAGATGATCAAGCTAAGCCCAAGGGTGGGGTTAAATGCATTATAAGTGTGGAGCCCTTAGGTCCCCAGAAGAGTCCCAAATCCAACCCCCACCCCCGTGAATTTCATTGACTCTTATCTAGCATCAATTTGGGTTGGCCATTATTAGATCAAGCTAATAGGAAGCCTGCAGGAAACTTTCAGAGCTTTGAACAATTCCTGTTCTTGGTTCTTATACATTAGATTAGAATTCTTTATTGGCCAAGCGTGATTGGACACAGAAAGGATTTGTCTTTGGTGCAGATGCTCTCAGTGAACATAAGAAAAATAAAATAGAATACATTCATCAAGAATCATAAGATACAACACTTAGTGATAGTCATAGGATACTAATAAGCAATCAAATCATACTAGGAAACAATAAAAAATAAAAATTGAAAGATACAAGCAACATGGGTATAGTAATAAGTGGGAAGATATAGGTACTAGTAAGGATGAAAACAATAATAGTAATACAGTCTTAGTAAATAGTTTGACAGTGGTGAGGAAATAATCTCTTGAGCAGAGTGATGGTGTTCAGGAAAGAACTGCCCTTGTGTCTAGTTGTTCTGGTGTGCAGTGTTCTAAAGCATCGTTTTGAAGGTAGAGGTTGAAACAATTTATGTTCAGGATATGAGGGGTCTGTAGATATTTTCATGGCCCTCTTTTTGACTCGTGCAGTATAAGGTCCTCCATGGAAGGTAATTTGGTAGCCATTGTTTTTTCTGTTCTAGTTATCTGTCGAAGTCTGTGTCTGTCTTGTTGGGTTGCAGAGCCAAGCCAGACAGTTATGGAGGTGTTGATGACAGACTCAATGCTTATGCCTAGCAAAGACAAATAGCGAAGAGAAACTGAATTCCTCTGCTTTCCTTAATTTCTCCCTTGGAACTGAATTCATGTTTCCAAGTCTGAAGTTCTGGAAAAACAATAAACAGATGTTATGCTTGTGTGTAACATCTTTCGGTTGTTGGAAGAAGGCTGCATCCTCCCTTCTCCAGCTAAGAGATTGTCCTAGTATGTCACCCTTTAAAAAAAAGAAGTTAATGAGCAATTTCTTTCTTTTTAGAAAAAATATATATATTGGTGATCTATTCCAAAATGTTACATTTAACAGACACATTTGTTCAATTATGTTTTGCGTGTGTGTGTGTGTGTGTGTGTGTGTGTGTGTGTGTGTGATTGACACATTTTCTGAGCCCTTTCCACTTTGGAAGAGAGTGGCCACCCTTTAGTTCCCCACTCATAATAGCTGCAAGTTAGAGAAGAAAAATGTGGAAAGACCAGGTGGGATAAGAAACCCGCCTGTATATTTCTATTCTAGTTCAATCCCTTTTTGGAGAAGAATGAGTTTTGCAACATTTCCAAGAGGAAACTGCATTGGGACCCAAATGGAGACACAGCAGCGGATCAGAACATCATGAGCATCTTGGTTTCCCCTCCCCCCCATGGATTTCATCCCAGAGCAACTGGGGAGTCTTGAAAGAGGGAGACTGGAGATCAGACAAGACGCTCTTTCTCGGCTGAAGCTGCTCAACAAGGTGGGGAAAGCATTGGCGGTTTTTCCCCTTCGCAAAACCTTAGGACCCAAGGAGGGAGGACTTCCACTGAGAATTAAATGGGCGGAGGGGGAGTTGAACCTTTACAGTTTCTTAGGCTGCTTGGGAGGCTTCGGGGCCATTGACCAAAGTGCCCTTAAAATGCTATGATGTGGAACACTCTTTTCAGCTGATTCAACAGAGTCCAACATTTTTATGTGTTTATTTGCTTGCTTGTTTAATTTATCTGCTGCCCAATCTCACTGCCCAGAGTAACATGGGATGCAAAGTGAGGATTCCTTAGGAAACAGATCAGGCTGTTTTCTGTCCCTTCTGCCACCTGGTGCCGCCCTAAACCTGGGGTTATTTTGATGCTGGATATTTTTACCAAAGGAATTAGAGAAACCGGGCATCTATGGTTAGGGAGCTGCCTTATGGGGTTGGCACAGGCTGTAGCCCTTGAAGAACTCCTCATCAAATGGGAGAGCCAAGAACTGTTGCTCTGTAAACAAATCTTTAAGTGTGGACAGGACTTCACCTGATCTACACATTCCCTATCCAGGCTCCAATTATACCTGCCTCTTCCCCAAAACAACTACCTGATATTCAGGACGTTGAGTGCACAAGTCCTACTAAACCTTAAGCCTTAATTGTTATCTACCATGAGCTCTCTGGGCAAAAAGAAGGCTCTGGATTTAACTAACAATGAAAGTGGGGCTGTCTTTCCATGGACTCACCTAACTGTAGTTCTTCTACCTGCTGCAAAGGTTTCCTGACCAGCCTTGTTTGAAGGACACGTCCTCATGACCTCCCTCTCGCCTCACTCCAGTTCTAGAAATAGACAGTTTTAAACTCATTTCATTCACGACAGCTGTATGAATGGAAGAAATGAGTATACAAATAAACAAATAACATCTCCTTTAAAGCTGACAGCCCTCATTTCTAAGGAATTTTGCCTCCCTCCCCTTAACTGGGAGACTGTTTTGGACTATATTAAAAGGAGAGCAGGTTTGCAATCTTTTTTTAATTAATCCAGAAGAAACCTTTGCAGATCCTACTGGCCAAAGGTTTCTTTCTCCATAACAGTTGTATAACAATTTTAAAAATAGAATAAAAATGTAATGAAACGCTTGGACTAGATGTTATTCTAAAATTTAAATTGAAACGTTTACCATCCTTAAAAATCATAGCTATATGAAGAATGGAGGAATGGATATTAATACAGCCATGAGGAGGAACCCACTGGTTGTCACTTAAGGCTTCAATCTTTTCTCATTTCCCTTCCTTCAGACTTTATTAAGTTAAAAAAGTGTTAAGAGTTATATGTTTTGTAATCTTTCAGCACAAATTAGATATTTCATATTTTGCAATAGTGGTTATTTCACATTTACCTCAGTCTCATCTCACCTCGTCTTTTGTCAAAAATGGAGAACTGGAAAGGGGGGAATTGTTAATTAAAATTTAAAAAGATTAAAAACTTTAAAGGTTTTATATAGTTGTAGTACAATGCCAGGCCGCATTGATGGCAAGGATATTCCGAGCAGCAAGTCATTCTGTATGCCTGGCGGTCCCAGGGTCCCTCTAAAAGATGGACGGTTGTCTAAATAGTTCCACCTTCATAGTAAATGTCCTTGTCCTCAGGGAGGGACCCCCATTTTAACCTCTGGCCTTTAGTTCTGGCCAAACCTGTGTGCAGGCTATAGACACACCTTCAAAACTCCTTCTCCAAGCCTCTCTAGGCAACTCCTTAAGCAGTTCTACCCAGTTAGGAAGGTCACTTGACGTTCCCATCTTTTCAGTTCTTTACCTCCGTGAAGCCCAGAGGCTGCTTGGCTAATGTCCATTTCTCCCTTCACTTTCCATGGACGGAGAGTCCTAACACATTTTCTTTGGCATTCCTTGTTTCTCTGCTCAGTCCCTGCCTGAGTCCAAATGTGTGGGAAATTGTCATCCTGGATTTGTCCAGAGGGCTGGAGAAGGAGAGCCAGTTTGGTGCTATGACTGTGTTCCTTTTATTTATTTATTTTTATATATATATATATTTTCATTATTAACTGTTTTATTTCATTTTCATTTTCATTTTATACAGTCACTTATATACTGTGCAATTAAAAAAACAATAAACACAACTCATCTTCTATTTCACCATGGAAAACCAACATAACACTTCAATCCTCCATACACCCTTTCTTCTCCCCCTCCAACTTTCATTTCTCCCCTCCAGCATTCCCCTCTTCTACTTCCCCTCCCCCTCAGACATTCCTTTCTCCCCTTCCCTCCATCTCACCCTCCTTACATTCCCCTCTCACTCCCTCTCTACTCCTCCCTCTTCTTTCCCTCTACTCCTCACTTCGGTGTATTTCTACTATTCATTAACCTATTCGATTTGTATTTTACACTAAAATTGAAAGAAAAAAAAAGGAAAATAAAAGGAAAAGAGAAAAAAAGAAAAGAGAGCAACAGTATACAAGTGCATTCTTGTTATTTTAAAAATTAAAACTATATTTCCCCCCTCCCCCCCCTCCCCCCAGTAACCCCCCTCCCTGACCCCCTTCCGACTTCCCAGATCCCATACCCGGCATAGCTTTTTATCAAACAGAGTCTGGAGTATATAAAACCAAATAGATTAAAAATTAAAAGATAAAAGATAAGGGAAAAAAGAAAGGAATAAAAAAAAACAAAAAAAAAGGGAAAAATCAATAAACTCTCTATATTGAGCTCAGCTTCCCATCATTATTAAAACTTAAACAATGTACATCATTCCTAATCTTAATTCGTTTATTACTTGCAGGATTTCAAACTATATTGAAACCAATAAGTTAATCAGATGGAATTCTACTCTAGCTAGGGGCCTTATCTCTTTATCTAAATATCTGTCCATTTCCAAACCTTTAATTTGTCCCTTTTACCTCCTTCTCTAAAAAGCAGTTTAAACACATCTCAAATACTTCTCTCGGTTTCCTTTTCCAACTCTTCTCATCCTACCTCACCCGTGTCCATATATATATATTATTTTCATCCGTACTCCTCTCATATTTGCTCCGCCTTCCTGCACACTCCCTGGGTATATCCTTCCAAACATTATATTCAAATAACAGTTTATATAAAAATCAACTTACTTTCTGGCTCAAAATAAGCTCTAATTGAACCTTCACTACCCTCCCGTCTACACCAGGCGTCCCAACTCTATTCAACCTAAACCACAATCCAGGAACATCCCAATCTCCACCCTCCTCACCCTAGAAAATAAATCATAAACAATTTATATAAAGTTCAGAGTTATCCATCATGTCTTTTTTAAATCCCATACAATATATTTTCCGAGGAAATCAGCATCACTTCTTTCAGCCTTAATGTCTCTTCATCGGTATACAACTATACCATTTTATACAAGACAGAAGTCACAAAGTATTATTCAACTTAAAATTAAGCAAATGTTTTGGAAGCATAACTAAATCCTTGTTCTCTGCTCTTCTGCCCTTCCGGAGGGGGAAAGCGATACCTCCCGCCTTGTAGTTGTGTGTTTTGTTGTTTCTCTTCTACTTCTTCTTGTCTTTCTCCAAGTCCAGGTAATTCAGGAAGTCCCGCCTTTAGGATCTTATAGTAAAAGTCTCGGGCTTCCCAAACAGAGTTGAGGCGATGTTTTTGGTCATCAAATGTAACTGTAATACCAAATGGCACCTCCCATCTGTACTGTATCTGATTATTTCTGAGTTCTTTAGTTAGAAAAGCATAGTCTCTCCTGGCTCTTAACATTTGGGGTGGTATTTCTTTGAAAACGATCAAGTCCTGTCCATCAATTCGCAAACTATTATTGTAAAACTCTTGTAGTATCGCATTTCTGGATTCTCTTGTAGCAAAATAAATAATTATATCTCTCAGAAGCTGTCTCTGTTTTGCTGCCCACGAATTATGGCGGTAAATTTTTTGGATCTGCCAATCAAAGTTGAGTCCTGGACTTCCCACCAAACGACTGAAAGCCTCAAAAAAGGTCTGTTTCAAATTCTCCTGTTCATTTTTCACGCAGTCCCCTGACTCTTATTGCAAACGCCGTCTTTTTATAATTTGTCTAACAAGTTGTTTTTCTGCGTTTTCAACTTCCTGTTGCAACATTTCAATTTTAGATGTCAGATTAGAATTAGCTTCCTCCAAAAGCTCCAATTTATCTTCCATTCCTGCAATATAATCTGTCATTACAGTTATGACCCCGATCATATCCTCCTTTGTTTGGGCAATCTTGGCATCAAGCTTGTCACATAAGTCCGAAATAAGTTGCTTCATTTCCTCTCTAAATTCTTTAAGAGTTTCAAAAAGAAATTCTTTCGTTAACAAATCACCAGTAGATGGCGTAGAAGGCAAGAGCTGTGGCTTTGTAGCAATTGCTTGGAATGTATTGTTAAAAAAACGTTTAGACTGCTTTGATTTGGGAGCCATTATAAAAAGGAAACAAACAAAGTCTCTGCTCACCTTGATTTAAGATAAAATACTTTCAATAAACTTTTGACAATTAGTAAAGAGAAGTCTTCAAGAAAACAGAGCTGATTAAATATATCATATATCAAATGCGGAAGCTATAAAATCACCATTTTGAAAAGCAGTTAAACAAAGGAGTTTTTTGTAAAATTGAAGCTGGTATTTTGAATAATAATAAAAAAAGGGTTCTCAGGAATGGTCGCTGCTCGGATTGATTTTGAATAACTTAGTTTTGTCCTGAGGGGGGGGGACGACCTGCCTTGAACTGAAAAAAAAACAGCTGAGAAGATCTGGCCGGAGTAAAAAAAAAACTCAGCTTTTGTTGAACCTCTTCTCCGTTCACAGCCAAAAAAAAAAGCTGTGAACTTCAAAGAGGATTCTAACGACTGAGTTCCTCCCTGCTTCTTTCTTGCCTGAAAGAAGAGATATCTATAGATCTTGTAGATATACGAACCAGAACTCTGAGGGCAGCTCCGTTGAGCC
>NW_022473723.1:21190-42529 GCF_009769535.1 Thamnophis elegans | reverse complement strand
ACACACAACAAAAAATTGTACTTCAATGTCTTAATGATTGACAAATGATGACATATTTGTGTTTTTTTTTAAAGAAAAATAAAAAAGTTCTGTTTAAAATAATAATTGATATTGATGGTAATGTATATAATGTGGAATTGGCTGATAGATTGAAGAAATCTAGCTAATCTAATTGCTCTCTTTGTAACAGATATAGCTGAATAATAATTGATATTGATAGTAATGTATATAATGTGGAGTCGATATGATAAATAACAATTGGATATGAGAAAACATTTTTGGATTATACATAAAGAGTATTAATTACAATAACTATCACTATTATAAAAACTAAATAAAATACATACAATCAAATGTTAATCAACACTGGGAAAATGTTATGATATATGATATAACTAAATATTATGGATGTCCAGCTAAAATAGGATATGAGGATTTGATGTAAATAGAGGACTTTATAAGTAGTAAATGAAATGTCAGCATGTGTTATGGATTAATTTTTTGGTATAGCTAAGGATGAAGGATATTTAAATAACCTATAGGTAATTAAAACTGGAAGTATAATGATGTTAATATGGTAAACATTTGAGTTAAGATATTTGAATTAATATGAATTAATGGAAGAGAAGCACCAAAGCATGTTGTAACCAGCTGATATACTTCTTTTTTTTTAATAGATACCTGTGTTTTGTTCTTTTTCCCTGCCTGTCGTGTTTGTTTTTCTTTTCTTTTTTTGTCCTTTTTTTTTTTTTGCCTTTTCTTTTTGATTTTTTCTTTTCCCACTGGTGTGGGCAGGTATTGTTCAAGATCATTACTTGTATAAATACTTTTAAATAATAATTACAGTCAAATGAAAATGGATATATAATAATGCTTAAGTTAATATGAGTTATGTTTGTTGACAGTGGAGGATCTGTAATCGATTGATACACTTTCTACAGATGTAAAGAAAGATGCTGTACTTGTTTCAATTAAAATTAAAAAACATTTATTTAAAAAAAAAAAAAAGGCCAGAGGCTATTTGGCTAATGTCCGTGTCTATCTCTATTTTCCATGAATGTTGACTACTAAGACATTTTCTTTGGCATTCTTCATTTTTCTGCTCAGTCTCTGCCTGAGTCCAACTGTGCGGAAAATTGTCATCCTGGATTTGTCAAGAGGGCTCGAGAAGGAGAGCCAGTTTGCTGCTATGACTGCGTTCCTTGTCCGGAGGGGACTTTCTCCACTCAGGAAGGTGGGTCACACTGAGGAAAATGGGAGGCTTTGTGGAAGTGGATCCATCCAGAACCTTTTCATGAAAGTTCAAGTTAAAAGACACAGGCTCACCTTTTTTTTAATTTTTAACATGCACAATTTCTTATCTAAAAGAAAGTAAATCAAAAAGTCTTTGAAGGAGGGGCTGGGAGGAGATGGGAGGAGTGGTTGGGAGACTGGGAAAGCTTTACTAATAGCAGAGGAAACATCTCTCCTCCTTTTTAGTCTGGATATGTGCTGCTAAGTTCACCTTTCTAGGAAGATCTGAGTTCTTTGAAACTTGATGAATTAGGTCCACCTTCTGAAAGACCTTGCAATTCACTGTATATTGGATCCTCCCCTTAAGGATCACTGAAAAGGTATCACTGGTCCATATTGTGGTGCTGTGGATAGTTATGGGGGTAACTCATTGCACAAATATTCTGCCAGTCATGTAGATCTATCAATCAATCATTCAATCAGAGTAGAGCTGGAAAGGACCTTGGAGGTCTTCTAATGCTACCCCCTGCTCAAGCAGGAGACCTGATACCATTTCAGACAAGTGACTGTCCAGTCTCTTCTTAAAAACATCCAATGTTGAGGCACCCACAACTTCTGGAGGCCAGCTGTTCCACTGGTTAATTGTCACTGTGAGGAAATTTCTCCAGATGTTACAAGATAATGTAGGTATCCTCTACGTCCAGTATATTAATTGCCATGTGGCAGGACTCTAAATATTTGTATAAAAAGATTATATGATTCATTATTAACCTGTAATAATGCAGCTTCCTATGAATTACATTACACATTACACCAGAAATAATTAACACCCTTGGACTTTCCTCAACTTCATATACCTAGCTACTTTAAAAAAAGTTACATCCCTCTTATGCTATTTTTAATGAAAAATAAAAGGAACGAAATATTGAAGAAAATTGATTTTTGGTTTCTCAGATGCAGAAAAATGCACCAAGTGTCCAGATGACGAATATCCAAATGAGGCCAGAGTCCAATGTATCCCCAAAGTTATAGCCTTCCTGTCTTATGAAGAACATCTGGGCATCATCCTGGTCTCTTTTGCCCTGCTCTTGTTCCTAACTACAGTCCTTGTTTTAATTATCTTCATTAAATATGGAGAAACTCCCATTGTCAAAGCCAACAACCGGGACCTCTCCTACATCCTCCTGGTCTCCCTCCTGCTTTGCTTCTTGTCTCCTTCTCTCTTCATTGGTCAACCAAGGAAAGCCACCTGCCTTCTCCGACAAACGGTTTTCAGCATCATCTTCTCCGTTGCTGTTTCTTCTCTCTTGGCCAAAACCATCACGGTGGTGCTGGCTTTCCTGGCCACAAAACCAGGAAATCGGGTGAAGAGATGGTTGGGGAAGAGCTTGGCCAACTCCATCATCCTGTCTTCTTCTGCAGTCCAAATTATCATCTGCTCCTTCTGGCTGGGAGTTTCTCCCCACTTCCCTGACTCTGACCTCCACTCCCAGCCTGGAGAGATCATCCTGCAATGCAACGAAGGGGCCGTTGTCATGTTCTACGTCACCCTCAGCTACATGGGCTTCCTGGCTGCCATCTGCTTCACGGTGGCTTTCCTGGCCAGGAATCTGCCTGGGGCCTTCAACGAAGCCAAGCTGATCACCTTCAGCATGCTGGTCTTCTGCAGTGTCTGGGTGACTTTTGTGCCCACCTACCTGAGCACCAAAGGGAAATACATGGTGGCTGTTCAGGTCTTCTCCATCCTGGCTTCCAGTGCTGGTCTGCTGGGCTGCATCTTCATCCCCAAGTGCTACATTATCCTTCTGAGGCCAGAGCTGAACACAAAGGAGCATCTCACAGCCAGAATAAATGTAAAAACATGAGACATAACACCATGAGTTTAAAGAATTGTAAAGTTTCCTTTTATTTGAAAGAACACATTATTTCCACTTAGAGAGTATGCAGGAGTCAAAGAAAATCATATCTATATTTTGGGGAATGGGGAATGATGGAATCCCTGGAATTATTGTAACTCCCTTCCCTTTAATCTCAATAAATCTTGCTAAAGTAAAAGTCATTCAGAGGAATTTGCTGTCCAGCAGCTGCCAATGAACATGGCACCTTTTAAAAATTCATTGGAACAATTATTCCTACTGACAGCAGCTAAAAGTGTATCTGTGTGTGAGTGAGTGAGAAGGAAAAGGGGAAAGATGGAAGCTGTAAGAACCAACCTCCAACCATGTTGTATGATAATCTCCATGAGAGCCATTGCTCTTCCCACTAAGCCAGAGAGGTCACAGGCCTCCAGGTCTTCTCTCTTATGTGTTGTGGCCCGCTGGCAGCCAGCAGAGATGGCAGCAGAGTCAGAGAGTGAGGAGGTTGGGGAGGAACATGGGCCAGTCCTGGGGGCTGAAGAAAGCTCAGACAAGTGCTCTGCATCAGAGGCAGAGAGGGAGCTAGACAGCAGTGAGGCAGAAGAACACCTGGAGCCTGTTCCCAGCGTGCGCATGCTCAGAATTGCCAGAAGACAAGAACAATTAAGAAAGCAGGGTCGACTTGGGAGTAAAGCCACACCTTAGAGGTGATTGGCCCCTCCCATAGGAAACAAAAGAGGAACGAAAGGGGAGTGGGCTTTTGCAGGAAACAATTTGTTCATTCGGTCCAGAAAGTTCTGTTTGTGACTATAAGAGACTCTGTGCCAAGTGTGGCCTTGCCTTCCGTTTGGAAACTAGTTATCTGGCAGCTCTCCGAGCGAGATAAGGTTCGTGTGGATAAACATTCCTCTGAAAGACAGTTTGCCAAGCCTTGCTGACTGTGAATGAAAGGAATTCACAGTCGTGTAAAGAAAAGAGGTTTTGCAGGGACCAAGACTTTGCTTCTTGCTTTCTAAGGATGCCTGGGTCAGAACAAGTTGGTCCAGTCCTGTGCAATGGGATTTTCTATGAGATCCACCATCTTCTCTCCATCCCACTATTGGTTATTTTGCAACCGGTTCTTCCCCCAACACATTGGGCTAGAATGAGGCTGGAGTCCAGGAGACGTGGGTGGAGAAAACCTGGAGAATGAGCCACACGACATCTTGACCAGAATGGAACTGCCTGTGGCTGCACCATGTGAATAGTGGTAAGCAGGAGATTGGGAGTATCGCAAACTCCCTCAACCCTTCCAACATGACAACATCTAGGAGAAGAGGAGACTCACTCCAGGATTCCCAGTTTTTTCTTTCCTTAGAAATGGAGAAGGTTCAGTCTCTGCCCAGAAACAGACATCGGCTTGTCAAGGACCACAACCACCCCTGCGGCCTGTGAAAACCCTTTCTGAGAGAAGCACTAAACAGCTTTCTCAAACTTTGGTCTCCCTTTGCACACTTGAGCGACAGTCCAACAAGTTATTTGTTTCCAACTGTAGACCAATAATGGGTCTATGTCTACATGGAGTGACGTAAGCAGTGGGGCACCACGAGGATCCGTCTTAGGTTCTTCAGTGTCTTCATAAACGACTTGGATGAGGGAATACAAGGGGAACTTACCAAATGTGGAGATGATACTAAGCTGGCAGGAATAGCCAACACCCTAGAACAGGTAGTCAATCTTTGTATACCTACCACCCACTTTTGCATCTCTGTAAGTAGTAAAATTTTCTAACCACCCACCGGTTCCACAGTAATGGTGATTTATAAAGTAGGGAAGTCAATTGAATTAAAAAAGGAAAATGCTTCAGGGAAGGGAAGGGGGTGGGGTGGAAAGAGGGAGGGGAGGGGGAGAGAGAAGGGGGAACTGGGGGAGTGCAGAGTGGGGAGGGGATGGGAGGGGAATGGGAGGAGGAGAGGAAGGGGAGGAAGAGGGGGAGGGGAGGAAGAGGAGGGGGAGGAAGAGGGGAAGCCCATGTAGCTGAGGGTGACGTAGAACATGACAACGGCCCCTTCGTTGCATTGCAGGATGATCTCTCCAGGCTGGGAGTGGAGGTCAGAGTCAGGGAAGGGGGGAAAAACTCCCAGCCAGATGGAGCAGATGATAATTTGGACAGCAGAAGAAGACAGGATGATGGAGTTGGCTAAGCTCTTCCCCAACCATCTCTTCACTCGGTTTCCTGGTTTTGTGGCCAGGAAAGCTAGTACCACCGTGATGGTTTTGGCCAAGAGAGAAGACACGGCAACTGAGAAGAAGAGTCTGAAAAATTGCAAGGGGCAAGAAAACCTGCCCCTGGTGGCCACTTCTTACATTGCAGGTTGGGAAGAAAAATCACAATAAATAATATAAATAAAAATAATCAGGGAACAGAGCAAGATAAATCCGACGTGGGATTGTATTCTGTGACAGCTGATTACATTAGTGGCCAAAATGAGGTGCCAAGTCCCTTCAAATTAAATGAAAACAGAGGCCATCGAAGGGATAATTGGATACCAATAACAGACTGCCACCCCGTGGTCATTAATGGTATGGCAGGTGAGGACCAGTAATCGCAAAAATTAATAGAAATAAAAATAATTAGGGTACAGATCTTGCGATGTCCGAGTGGGATTGTTCTCTGAAGCCCCCGGTCTCTCTTAAAATGAAAACGGGGTGAAATAGTCCTCAAATTAAATGAAAACATCGGTCTTCAAAGTATATAGGAAATTGCACTAGCAATAGTCGCCTGCCATCTCGTGGCCATTTTGCGTATGACAGACAGCAACCTGTAATTCCAAAAATTAATATAAATAAAATAAGGATGCAAATCGGGCGAAATCCAACATGAGATCTTACTCTGAGTCCCCCATCTCTATTGAGGTGAAAACGGGGTGTAATAGATCTCAAATTAAATGAAAACAGCGGTTTTCAAAGCCTATGGGAAATTGCATTAGCAATAATAGTCTGCCATCTCGTGGCCATTTTGCGCATGGCAGGTGGGGACAAGAAATCGCAAAAGTTAATATAAATAAAAATATTCAGGGTGGGGATCGGGCGAAATCCGACGTAGGATCTTATTGTGAGTCCCGCATCTCCCTAGAGGTGAAAACGCGGTGAAATAGACCTCAAATTAAATGAAAATGTGAATGAGAATTTAGTCCTGTATAGCTGATGCTCTACTTCCCTCCTCTACATCTAGGAGACAAATGTATCTGTCCCAGTTCTTGTCAAGATAGTTAAAGTCCCCCATTTCTATTAGAGTGTGCTTTCTGCTGCATATCTTAGTCAACCGATTAGCAAAATGGTCATTTATATCCTGTCAACCATCCTACTAGCAAGTGGCATATGAGACCGGGGGTGGGGGTGGTGAGGGACACCTCCTTGGACATAATTTTTTTTTTTTTTTTTTTTTTTTTCAATATTCAACTTTTTTATTTTTTCTTTAAAAAAAAAAAAAAAACACAAATATGTCATCATTTGTCA
Source organism: Thamnophis elegans (assembly GCF_009769535.1). NCBI lineage: Eukaryota > Metazoa > Chordata > Lepidosauria > Squamata > Natricidae > Thamnophis > Thamnophis elegans. The sequence goes on along the minus strand of NW_022473723.1, from coordinate 35,942 downwards.
ATCATTAAGACATTAAAGTACAATTTTTTTTTGTTGTGTGTATCCCTCCCTCCCTCCACCCCCCCACCCCCCCTCCTCCTTCCCCCCCCCCCGACTTCCCAGAACCCGTACACGGTATGGATTTTTAACTAACACAGTCTAAAATCTATTGAGAAAAAAGAAATAAAGAAATTAATGACATTCTAGATTGACCTTAGCTTCTTCTTACTGAACTGACTTTTAACAGTTTAAATCATTTCTGATCTTAAGCATAGGCTAACTGGAATTTCTTAGTCCCGTATTTATTTTGTATATAGTCAATCCATTTTTTCCAGTCTCGTTTATATCTCTCATTTGAATGATCTTTGAGATATGCCGATATTTTAGCCATTTCAGCTAAGTTTGTTACTTTCAATGTCCATTCTTGGATTGTAGGCAAGTCTTCCTTCTTCCAATATTGCGCCACCAACAGTCTTGCTGCAGTTATCAGGTGCAGAGTCAAGTTGGTCTCTACCACTGTAAAATCAGTACATATACCTAGTAAAAATAACTGAGGACTAAACTTTATCCTTCTTTTAAAAACATTTTGCATGACCCACCATATTTTTATCCAAAATGCCTTAACCTTTTGGCAGGTCCACCATATATGATAATATGTAGCATCGAGAGAACCACACCTCCAACATTTAGGCTGTACATTCGGATACATAGAAGCCAACTTTTTAGGATCTAAATGCCATCTATAGAACATCTTGTAAAAATTTTCTCTCAGATTTTGAGCTTGTGTAAATTTCACATTTCTTACCCAGATTCTTTCCCATGTATCCAACATTATTGGTTCCTCAATATTTTGAGCCCATTTTATCATACAATCTTTAACTAATTCTGTTTCCGAATCCATCTGTATTAATACATTATATATCCTCTTTATATGCATTAAGCTTTGATCTCTTATTTGTTTAAACAGATTATCCTCAACTTGAATAAAACCAATTTTTTGATCTATTTTCCACCTAGCCTGTAATTGCCCATACTGGAACCATGTTTGAACTACCTTCTCCTCTACCTTGGACATAATTTTACCAAAAGTATAATTTTACTTAGATCCATAAAGGGACAGACCAGTGGTGGATTCCTACTGGTTCAAACTGGTTCGACCGAAGAGGTAGTGGTTTGGCGGTCTGGGTCGCTGGAACCAGCAGCGACTCAGGCCTGCCACGCCCTCGAAGTGGTTCTCCCGGTGGTGCCATAGTCTCCGCCATCTTGTCTTTCACTTTTGCACATGCGCAGAAGCATTTTTCTTGCATTGCACATGCCTGTGCAGCATGCATAAAGCGTACGCGCGAGAGGCGTGCACGAGGCGTGCATGAGGCGTGCACAAGCGATCTGGCAGTAGAGCCTGCGGGAACCCACTGTAGGAAGTTATCACCTAGCCCTCTCCCAGAAAAATGAAATATCCTAGGAAATATTGAAAGGGCAGAATATTTCTCTGGATGTGAAAAGAAAGAAACATGTTTTAAAAGACAGAATAGCTAGCTGCAGCTTCCTGCCCATCCCCCTTTGTCAATGGGCCGTTAAAAAGCCAAGCTAGTCTCTTTACATAATAAAGACCTCTCCACTGCAGCCCCAGGGGGGATGGGAGTAAAGGCATGATAATATTGGCCCTTTACTCAACTGACCACATGGCATCTGAGAACTCAACCAAACTTGAGACTCTAAACACAGCCTAGAGAGTCGCCCCTGCATCGCTCCATGGGAGTCTGACAACCAATCAGAATACATTTCTTACACAGGAACAGGAAACAGAGAGGTGGGACTGAACAGGTTATAAAAAGCCTAGCAAGCCCCTCCCTTGGCTCTTCTCTTCTTCTCCACCAACATTGAAGCATGTGATCACCTTTTCTGTTCAGGGCTCAAGCCATGTGGTCCTGTCCACCAATAAACCATCTTTCCAAGCAGCCTCCATGTCTCCAGTGTCTTTTTCCCCACTTGGAGCCGAACCCAGAAGGACATTTCTTTCATCACCACCCCTGGGACAGATGAAGTGAAGCCAATTCTAAAGGTTGCCACAGGCAGCTGCGTAGGTGAAGTTCTCCTTTTCCCGCTGTCCGTTGTTTGCCAATCCAACACAATCTTTGTGTTTTGGGAAACAGCCTGTGCCGTTTAAAGAGGACCCGTAACATAACCTTGAAGTGAATGAACTTCCACAGGGTGCGGCTGGCTCTCTTGAGTCCTTCCCCCCTGGGCTTCCACCCCCTCCCTTCCGATTCTGTTGTCAAGCTGAGAGGAAAATTGCAGGCAGGGATAGAATCCAAATCAGCGTTGATGTTTCCTCTGTTTGGATAGGGGGGTCTGTAGAATATGGCAATGCCATTCCTTTCCCCTTGTCTATTAGCCCAAAGGGATTCAAGGAAGCCTTCGTCCCTTTTCCCCTGCATTTCTTATGAAGAGTAGCTACTTCTTATACAAAACGCAAATCTGCCACCTCTTTGATTAGATACGTTTCTTTTGAATAATTTAAATCTTCCAGCTAGATATTGCATGTTCTACATCTGTACAGGACACGGTGGCTCAGTGGCTAAGATGCTGAGCTTGTCGATCAGAAAGTTCGGCGGTTCGGCAGTTCAAATCCCTAGCGCCACATAACAGAGTGAGCTCCCGTGACTTGTCCCAGCTTCTGCCCACCTAGCAGTTTGAAAGAACCTTTACTGGACTTCTGTGGTTTAAGACTGATGACATTTTCCTGTCTTTGTACACGACTTACAAGTAGGCTTTTATCTCTCCCTTCTGCCACGTCTGACTTTTATATTTTAATTCCCATTTTATCCTGTATTATATCTGTGCATAGATTCCATCCTCTGATCCTTCAGTGGCACACAGAGCCCTCTCTGCGCTCACGCCAGCCCCAGCCCAGCTCCCCTGCGCATGTACATGCACGCCCGCCTCCCGCCATCCAGCTGATTTTGGGGCCTCTGCGACGGGCCAGGGCGCATGCGGGGGATGCGTGAACATGGGGGGAGGCGCTCGCATTGCGCAGCAAACTCTGGTGGATGGAAGTGAGTGTGACAGACCTGGCCCTGCAGTGCTTCCTCTCTCAGTTGGAGGCTTCCTTCAGCCTTCAAACAGTTGCAGATTGGGATTTATTTGGCTTCCAGGTTGGTGCAGGAGGCTTTCCAGGGCCAAAATGGGGTGTGGAAGCGCGGGGTTTTTTTTTGTCTGTTTTGGCCCTGGAAAGCCGCCTGCACCAACCTCGACCCCCCCCCCTACAACTGTTTGAACTGAGCGAGGAAGCACTGGGGGTGGGGGTGTCCAGGCCACTCACACTCGCTTCCAGCCTGCCAGAGTTCGCTGCCCCAGGGCAGGAATGAGAGCCTGTCCTGTGGAGCCCACTGCCGCTTGGGCGAGAAGGACAAGGACGAAGAAGAGGAGGAGGAGAATGGCGAGGCTTTGCGCAGGCCGGCAGGGAGCGGTTCAGTCGGGGCTGGCTGGCTGGTTGGGGAGGGGGCAATCATGGTGCTTAGGTGGCTACCACTGCCAGCAGCTTGCATGCCCCGACTGAAGCTGGAATTTGCCGTGCCGGGGGAGAAATGAGAGGCTCTGCTCAGGGCTGAAATTCCCCAGGTTCTGACAGGAAATTTTGAGTTGTTCGGAGAATGGGCAGATTCCACCTCTGGCTGGCCCCAGAATGGGGTGGGAATTGAGATTGTGCAGCATGGAGGCAATGAAGGATTGGACCATGGGATAGACTTGTGGGTGTTGGGGGCTGATGGCCAAATATGGCCTTTTCAGGCTCCTGCCTCGGTGTGCCTGTTTTCCAATGAGACAAACCGAGACAGGAAGATCATTTTATTACAATTTATCAGAATATTCAGACAAAAGGGATTCCTCATTCAAAGAGGGAACCCCGATCTTCAGCTTACATCCCCTTTTATAGTTAACAGAACAAAGAAACCTGAAAGAGAAAAGTTGATTGGACGGGATAATAGCATACATATTTATTAAAATGAGGTTGAAGGGAAATAAATTCTAAGGAGAAAGGTTGTTTAGGGTTCACAAGAGATAAGCCAGACCCCAATTTGTACTAACAAACTTTTCTTATCTGGAGCTAGTCTCCAGCTGGTTTATCAGTTTAGGAATGTTAAAAGCTAATAAATCTTGAACATCACTTTAAAAGAAAGAATATAAATCAGATTAAAATGCAAACTAACTATATTAGTTAAGAAATAACAAAAGCCATGTTATTTGCCCCTCAGGGCAAACTCTTGGACTTTCAGCTAGGTGGGAAAACCTGGAAGCTTTCAGATTCGGGTTTTCCCAGATGTGCCAACGTGGCTATTTTAATAAAGTGGAATTTCGAGGAACTTCTTGCCTCAGATTCTCATTTTATTTGGGATGCTACTTGGAACTCTGAGAATCCCACTTTATCAGGGTACCCTCATAAACAGCTTTTAAATAATCTTCCAACTCGATCGCTTATTGGGAAGGTGAACCAAGGCAGATTTGACTATCAGGCACAAGGAGTTTTGAAATCACCTCCAGTTTAGGATTAGTACAGGGCCGTGATGGTGAACCTATGGCACGCTTGCCCTAAGTGGCACGCATAGCCATGTTGCTGGCATGTGTGGCCTTGCCTGTCCGTCTTCCAAGTGTCTGGCGCACTGTACTTCATGCACCTGGCAGTGGTGAAAACCAGCGTGCGCATGCGCACCGGCGATCTGATCGTCATGTGCCCCAGAACCCGGAAGTTCGGCTTTTCTGGAGCGCGGCCACAATAATCGTGCCCACATGAAATGTGCAGGTATGTGACATTTCCGCACCTTTTTGGCACTTGGTGCAGAAAAGGTTTGCCATCCCTGGCTCAGAGACTTCTAAGAACCAACCAGGATAGTTTCCAAACCATGATCAGGGTCTTAGGGTTATATGTGAGTCCAACTAATTGTGGCATGTTTCACATCTGGTGGCCATAAAAACCCATGGTTTCTGCCTTATGCAAGCCGGCCAAAGGCTGATGGTCTCTTCAGGTGTGTTTCTTGTTTTCCAAAATGGAGGTCACGTGTGGAGAGTTGTTGGTCTGCGTCCTTGTTTTTCAAACTTTAAGATGAATGGACTTCCACCCCCAGAATTCCCCACCCAACAATGCATCTCCCAGGATTCACTGGCCATCAAGCTTTCCAGGGAATTCTGGGAAGTAAAGTCAGTTCATCTTCAAGTTCCCAGTCTGAAAAATGCTGGTCTGTATCCTCCCCTTGTGTTAGGAGTTAAACTCTGCACCAAGACTTGGCTAATCCACACATTTCTGAATAAGCAGGAGACAATTTTGCAGATGACTCCTGGGTTGTTTGGCTAATCCCTGATTAGGCTTCCTCCTTTTTAAGCTTATGTTTTATATTTCTGGTTTTTATCTTTCTCTCCCCACTTGGAAAACCCAGCCCTGCATGGCTTCTCCCCCACAGGAGCCTCTCCTGGAAAGACACAAAGCAAACCTGGAGAAACCCCAGGGGCTGCGTCCGCCCCGCCAAAAAATCAGCCCTAGGACCCATAAATCAGGATAGTCTCTCCTAAGGAATCAGGGATGGGGTGAGGTGCCCGAGATCCCCACCTCCTTCCTGGCCATCTTGGGCCTTTTCTATGGGTCTGGGGCTTTGCTTTCCCAAATGTCATGCATGAAAACAGGTGGCAGTGGAACATGGGACTTGGGCTCCCTCCTTCCCAGGACTCAGAACATGGAACTTGGAGGGGGCTTTCCATCTGCAACACGAGGCTCCTGAGCTCCCCTTTCTCTTCCCCCCTTCATTCCTCCCTTGCTGTGAGGGGCAGCCTTGATTTCTCCATCTCTTTCCACTTGGTTTCTTCTGACTTCTCCCTCTCTGTGTGTTTATTTGTGGGTGTTTTTTCAACTAGGCAAAGTTCTGATAACTACTTTCCCATTAAAGTTGATTTGATTCTTGTAGTCTGGCCACACTGTTGCATCAGCCCTTTTGTAGGGGTGCCCTTGAGCATTGACTTTCAAAATAAAGCAAATGTTGGCATGGAATCAACAGGCAGCTACTTCAGATCCGTGACATGCTGGGGCATTAACTGTCTCCCGGGGTTTTCTCTCTAACCACGATGGCAACAAATGTCACATTTCTAGTTAGCTTCATCCACATGTGCCGTGTATTCCCTCTGGGCTCAGTTTCAAGCATGGAGACCCCAAACCTCTCAATTCTAGATGACCAGTTTAATTCGATATCTGCCCCTGTTATTATGGGGATTATTTCCCTTTAATTTCCCTCCATTTCCCAAGAATGTTTGAATTCAGGAACGAGTTGAATTATCCAGGGATCTCTCCTCCTGAGAGGGAGAATTATGCTAAAAGTTTCAGCTCTGCTATTTGGCCGAATCTTCCAGGGGAGACTTTGGGCAGAGAAATATGGAGTTTGGGGACAGGCAAGGTCTGTGCTCTTGAATGTACATCTCTCTCTTTTCCAGATGAAGCTGAGTGTTTCTCTGTGTTTGAATCAGGAAAGACACTGGATCATATTCCACCTTGTGAGACTCCTTTGAATTCTTCTAATTCTTCTTTAGAAACAGGAAGGGGATTGATTGATTCGCCCCATGAATGATGGACCTCCTGCTTCTGCTTCTGATGCTGCTTTTGTCCCATCCAGTCTCTGGGAAGCTGGGAATGAAATGCCCGCAGAGTTTGGAGCACCAGGATGGAAAACAACCACAGAGCTTTTACAGCCCAGGAGACCATCTCATTGGCATAGTCGCCACTGGAAGGGAAAGACTGCATACAAACTTGCTTTTCAACGTGGCTCCTTCTCTTCAGTTTGTTTTTCGTGATCCGTAAGTTATTCAGGGTGATAGAGTTGCACTCCCTCCATTCTAACACTCTCCTTCTTTTCTGTTTTTATTTTTCATTTATTCCTATATTGGGGATTATATCTAATTTCCTCAATGATTTTGATTTCCATGGCTTCTCTCTCTTGTCTGATTTTGTGAAAGAAACTCAAATCGAAAAATAGGCCTGAAAAAAAAAGCTGAAAGGGCTGCAGATTATTTTCCTCTCTCAGTTCAATCCTTAATTTATCACTTGAATAATGAATTTTATTTAAAGTAGTGGTGGAACCAGTTGTAGTTGTCGTATCTCAGCCCATTTCCAGATTTGCATAACTGATCATTGCTTTTGGATCAATGTTGGCTTAAGGTTCAGTAGGCTTTTGGAGGCTTATATATTTTTAAAAAGTATTTGTTGCTGCCCATTATAATAACATTTTTGTTTACAATAGGGATGTTTATGGTTTTCCAGATGCCTTAGTATTCATTTTCAACATCCAAACGGTCAACAAGAATTCCCAGCTCCTGCACAATCTCACACTGGGCTACAACATCCATGACAACTATTGGAGCACTTTCCGCACTTCAGATGCCTTGCTGGACATTCTCTCCACTGGAGAAGCCAATGTCCCCAACTACGGCTGTGGAAGGAAGGAGAACCTTCTGGCTCTTCTTGATGGAGCTACCGGGGAAATCTCCATCCAGATGTCAACATTAGGAGGCACCTACAAAGTCCCACAGGTTTGTGTGTGTTTCTCTCCATCTGGTAAAGTGAGGGGTGGGTGGTGGTGGGTGAGCAATAGATGCAATCATGTCTTCTCCATGGAATCCAAGAGCTGCTTTTCTCCATATTAGCAAAAATGTCAATATTTTACCCCTTTAGGTTCATGTTGAGATTAATCATAAAAGGCCTGAAATGCAAGCAATTCATTCTCTGGAGAAGACATTCTACCAACTATTTGACTGATCAAAAATATCCCTGGTTGTTGGGGCCTCAATTGGCATCTTCATTTTCACATATAAAAAAGTTCTACAATATCCAGTCGGATTGAAGTTGGCAATAGTAGCATTTTATCTGTTTAAAAAGTGGAATAAAAAGAAGTCTAGCAATTATAGACCAAATTGACTAGGAGATGTTGTGGCTAAACTTTATGCCATGATCCTCTTAGTTAAACTTGAGAAAAATGGATTCCTTGCAGAAGAACCAGAAGGTTTTAGGTAGTGAAGAGCTATATAGATTTTATAATAAACATTGCATGTTAATAATCTAATATTGCTGACAATTTGTCTTAAAATCTCTTATCTATATCAGCAAACTAAAACACAGTTTGCTGGCTTTCTAGATGTTAGTGCATTTGTCATAATTAACAGAGAAATATTATGTAGGAAATTGATTGCCCTCAAAATGGAACTCAGCCTTGTGGCCCTGATCCAAGCTCTTTCTCCAGTTCCTTGTTTAAGAGGGAGGTTTGGGTTCAATGGAGCCATGAGAAGAAGGATTGATACTTATCAAGGAGGAAGGGAAGGATGCATATTTGAACCCTTGTTAATCAGTCTAGATATTGACAACCTACTTCAACGAATGAAGGATCCAAAAACAGATGATAAATAAATGTTATTTCATTCTTTGACAAAAATTACTAAATTAGTAGACCAGCGAAATGCAGTGCACATAGTATACAGTACTTGGATTTTAGAAAGGCTTTGACAAAGTAAACGACCATCTACTTGTTCAAAAGCTAAAAATATGTGGGATAGACAGCATCACCTCCAGATGGACTCAGCCTGTGGTCCTCAATGGAACTGCGTCTACATGGAGGGAAACAAGCAGTGACGGACCTCAAGGTTCTATTTTAGGCCCAGAACTCTTCAACATCTTCATCAATGATTTGGATGAGGGATAAATGGGAAACTCATCAAATTTACAGAAGACAGTAACTGGCAGGAATAGCCAATACCCCAGAAGAAAGGCTCAAGGTCCACGTGGATCTAGATGGACTTGAACCCTGGGCCTAAGAAAATGAAATTCAATGTAGAGAAAAGTAAAGTCTTACACTTAGGCTAGAAAAACCAAATGTACAGATACAGATTAGATGAAACCTGGCTCAATAGCAGGAACTGTGAGAGGGATCTTGGAATCTTAGTGGACAATCTCTCAAATGTGAGCCAACAATGTGTGGCAGCAGCCAAAAAAAGCCATTGCAATCCTAGGCTGCATCAACAGAAGGAGAGAATCCAAATCACGTGAAGTATTGGTACCGCTTTATAATGTCATGGAAAAACCACCCTTGGAATAGTGCATGGATGGAGAACCTTTTCAGCACCAAGTGCTCTTGTCAGGGACGTGATCTGGAAGAGGAGTTGCCCAGTGTGCATGCGCACTAGGCAGCTCCTCTTCCGGTTTCCGCCAGGCACGCGTGCAATGATCAGTTGGCTGGTGCGCATGCGCATGTGGAAACCGGAATACCACCTCTTCCAGTTTCTGGCACTGCAATGCACGCAAATGCCAGCTGATCATTGTGCACACATGTGCACCAGAAACCCAGAAGAGCAACAGGCAAGGCCACGCATGCCAGGCAACATGGCTTTGCTCAAACTAAGAAGCTGAGGCAGTGGGCACCATTTCCCCTCCTGAGGCCTCCGTGCATCAGGGCCCCCCAGAAACACTCTGCCAGCCAAATGCTTTTTTCTTAATTTTGCAGTTTCAGTACATGGGGCTTGCGAAGGTAAGGCATGAGCTCAGCCGGCGGGTGGGGGCTGGAGGGTGGCTGGGGTGATTTGGGTGGGGCAGCCTCATGGTCCCACGTGGGTCGGATTAATGGCTTCAGTGGGATTTATCCGGCCTGTGGGCCGTAGTTTGAGGACCCCTGGAATAAGGTCTCCTTCTTGAGCAGAGGGTTGGACTAGAAGACCTCAAAGTTCCCTTCCAACCGTTTTATTTTGTTATAACTTCTGGTATAGGTACATATGTTTAGCATGCTAAATACATATTGGAATATGCTGATTTACACTATGATATTATCATACTTAAACTGGGTTCTTTTCTCATAATAATTATCTGATACTTAATAAATCAAGTTCAAAAGTAATGGTCTTTGGCAAATGACATCCTAGCCGTAGATGGTCAGCCAATAGAGCAAGTAAGACCTTTCCTTACCTGGGGTAGTTTTCTCTGAGACTGAATCTTGGCTCCCTCATCATCAAAGGAGCTCAGTTAGATCAAAGACAGGAGTGAAAGTGGTGCTTAAAAGAAAACCTCATAGCTCTCCAGCTTCCTCAGCCCCAATTATTGAAGTATGTGAGGCCAAGGTTTCCCCCATGTTCTTACATCAATCTGATGTTTGGGGCTTCAGAGAGAAACCACCAGCAGAACCAACCGAATCCCAGCTGCTGAGGAGTATCTTGGGGTGGACAAAAGGACTCCAGCTGCTGCCCCTCAGAGCTGATTTGGGAATTTTCACAATTTCTGCTTTGCCTAAAATCAGAAAATATGGGTATTGGCATAAAATTTAATCTATGGAAACTGGCAGACTCAGAAAATTGTGGCTGTTAGAACAGAGAAAACTTCAATTAAAGACCAATCTTGTATTGTACAACTGACAAGTTGTATTAGGAATTGACGTCTCCATGTTTCTTGTACAACTGGAGAAGAAGCTACAAAGATTCCTCCACAAAGAATCTGGGCCATTGAAGCATTAAAATATGCAGCAACCCTCAAAATTATAGTAGGCCGTTTATTGGAATAGAATACTTCAGTTGGCATTTGCACATGTTAATCTAATTGAAATAAATTGTAGGGGTGAGATACAGTAATATGATTTACATTGTTTATAGTTTTTTAATTTGTTTATTATATTCTACTTTTATTATACAATCTTGCTAACATTCTGTCTTTAATATTTTAAACAATGTCTAATTAACAAATTAACAGATTCTAATGCTTTCTTGAGAACAAGATTGGATTTATTAAAATCTAATATTGTGGACTTGATCTAACCCCAAATATAACACAGCATTCTTCATTGTGGAAGGTTTTTGAATGCAGCTCAGAATCTGATAAGTCCAGTGAAACTCTGAAGATGAGGCTACGGATTATCAGCTTTTATTTCTGCAGAAAGCAAAAGACTGGATGACCTTTTGGTCTCCCACCTTAACAGATCAGGCAGAGAGAGAAAAACAGGTGCACGCCAAAAACTTTTCCAAATATCTTACAGCTCACACAGCTTGCACAGAACGTCATTGCTATAGAAACATAAATTGATATCATGTGAATTTCATGATTTTTCTCAGTGCTCTGAAAACAATGGACTTTAGAAGGGAAAAGAAATACATTTTCTTCTGGCGTATAACTCAGAGCTTTGTTAGGGAAAGCAGAACTTACATTTTAAGTTACACACAAGGCTCCTTGGCAGAATCCACATTTTACTTTTCACAAGACGTTACTTTGCTAGGCTAAGCTTGGCAATTCGCCTAGAACCAGGATGGCGAACCTATGGCACACGTGCAACAGGTGGCACGCGGAGCCATTTGTCAGGGCACGCAAAGTGTTGCCCTGTTACCTGGCAGGCACGCATGCCATTTCAGTTCAGCCTTTTTAAAAGCCATTTTTCGCCCTCCCTAGGCTCCAGAGGCTTTATAGGAGCCCTGAAGGAGGGCGAAAACAGACCCCCCCCCCCGAGTCCCTGAAGCCACCAGAGTCCAAAAAAAGGGCCCTAAGGGCAAACTGGATGCTTGGGAACAGACTTCCAGTTCGCTCGTAGGGCAGCTTTAAGCCCTCCGGAGCCTTCAGGGACATTCAGGGGGCTTCCCTGAAGCCTTGGGAGGACTAAAAATGACCCTACGAGCAAACTGGAAGTGACTTATGGTTTTCTCGTAGGGTCGTTTTTCGTCCACCGGAGCCGTCAGGGAAGCCTCCTGAGTGCTCCTGAAGGCTCCGAAGGGCTTAAACTGGCCCTATGAGCAAACCGGATGTCACTTCCATTTGCTCATAGGGTCGTTTTTAGTCCTCCTGAGGCTTCAGAGAAGCTCCTGAAGCCTCCAGAGGGCCTCCGGGGAGGTGGGGGAGGCTGTTTTCATCCTCCCCAGGCTCCTATAAAACCTCTGGCGCCTGGGGAGGGTGAAAAAAGCATGCAAAAAAGGGGGGTCATAGCTGTTATGCACCCATGCACGTTGGCGGGGAGGTGTCACACATTGCACCCCCCCCTGTGCTCCCCCGCTTATGGCACATGAGCCAAAAAAGGTTTGCCATCGCTGGCCTAGATGTTTTATCCATGCAAGTTTGAGAGCAACACATGCAGCACTCAGGTCATCTGTTAGTCCAGGGGTGTCAAACTCAATTTCAATGAGGGCCCCATTGTGGGTGATTTTGGAGGCCATGGTGGGCGTGCTCCCACTGCTGCTATGCTCACTCTCCTTGGTTGCCAATGGTGTGTGCAGGAGGGCAAAGTATGTGGGTCAGAGGGAGGCCCACTCTCTCTCCTTATGAGACCTAGCTTTGTAACCAAAGCATCCTCAATGATAGGATGGAAGACCACCAGGAGAGGTCAGGAGGAGGGGACAAGGGGTTGGTAAAAGGCAGCAGGGCTGCTGGAAATCAAGTGCTAAGGCAGGATTTACCTCACACCTTCACTCTCTCTCCTTATAATCTCCTTCCTTCCCTTCTTTTTCTTTCCCTCTTCATTCTTCCTTCCCCTCTTTCCCTCTTTTTGCTTCCTTGCTCTCTTCCCCTCTTTCCTTATTTTTCTTGGTCTTTCCTGTCCCAACTGGGATGCTCCAATGCAAAAGGGGAAACATTCCTTGCCTTGTGATCAAATGCCACTTTTGCTAGTAGTTTGTGGCCACTGAAAAGACTGAGAACAAACCAGGCTCAGTTTATTCCACGCTTGCATTTCATGAGAGAAAGTGTGCTTCAGCCAGGGCACCCAAACTGCTGCCAATGGTGTGGGCGACAGCTGAGCAGGGAGGCAGGTTGTGTTTGTACTTTCATCCCCATTCAAGCAGGGCCCCTCATTTCCTCCCTGGCACAGTTGGGGCATGCAGGCTGCTGCCACCTAAGCACCATGATTGCCCCCTCCCCAGCAAGCCAGCCCAAGCGGCAGTGGGCTCCACAGGACAGGCTCTCATTTCTGCACTGGGGCAGAAAACTCTGGTGGGCTGGAAGTGAGTGTGGATGGCCTCCCCCCCCCCAAGTGCTTCCTTGCTGAGTTGGAGGTTTTTTCTTTGCTCCCAGGTTGGTGCAAGAGGCTTTCCAGGACCCAAATGGGAAAAAACCCTGCGCTTTCTGCACCCCATTTTGGCCCTGGAAAGCCTCCTGTACCAACCTCGAAGCAAAAAATAAAAAATAAAACCCTTGCAACTGTTTGAAGGCTGAAGGAAGTCTCCTACTCAGCGAGAAAGCACTGGAGGCCCAGACCATTCATTCCAGCCCACCGGAGTTTCCTGCGCAATGTGAGCACACACACACACACACACACACTCATGCGTCCCCCGCCCTGGCCCCCCACAAAGGCCAGAAAACCAGCTGGCCGGCAGGAGGTGCGCCTGCATGTGGATGTTAGTGGAGCTGGGCTGGGGTGGCTGGTGTGCCGGGAGAGGATGCTCTGCATGTCACAGGTTCCCCATCACGGCTCTAATCCTTTCAATTCCTTTTCCAGATCAATGATGTAAGAGCTTCAGAGGCTCTGAGTGATAAAAGCAAATTCCCCTTTTTCCACCACATGTTCCCCAAAGAAGGATTCCAGTACCCAGCAATTGTCCAGCTGCTCCTCCACTTCAGATGGACCCTGATTGGCCTCTTTGCTTCAGACACAGAAAAGGGAGAGAATTTCATGAGGATTTTCCCTCCTGTGCTTGTCAGGAATGGAATTTGTGTGGTTATATCACAACTGTTCTCAACAACTGGACATACAGCAGCCCTCAGGGATTCCCTCTCTAAGTGGAGACAAGTCAACGTCTTTGTTCACTTCATGGAATTTGATTTATTTGGAGAGAATTCTTCCTTTCCATTTAACTTTATGCGTCTGCCAGGACCCATTGAGGGGAAAGTCTGGATCCTCACAAGCTTTAAAGGGTACACAATAAACAAGCACAGACTTCTCAAATACATCCATAGTATTTGGAGCTTTGGTTATCTGGGAAAAGAAAGGCCAAAAGATTCTGCCTTTGAACCCTTTTTCTTTGTAGATGAGAAGTTTCAAGATCTTTATTTTCATTGTTCTCTTTCAAAGAATGTCTTTTCTGTCAAAGGCCGCAGAAGATGCACCCAGAAAGCCCCACTGGAGACCCAGAGGAAAAGGGACAGAAAAGGGATCCAAAATGACTACCACTATTACATTCTCACTAAGACTCTGGCCCAGGCCCTGAATGCTGCATATTCCTCCAGATCGAGGAGGGGAAGGAAGGAGGGAGAAAAGATCTTGGGGTCTCCAAGGCTGCAGCCATGGCAGGTAAGGGGATCCCGATATGGATCCATTAATCTTAGATAGCAATAGCAATAGCAGTAGACTTATATACCGCTTCATAGGCCTTTCAGGCCTCTCTAAGCGGTTTACAGAGAGTCAGCATATTGCCCCCAACAATCTGGGTCCTCATTTTACCCACCTCGGAAGGATGGAAGGCTGAGTCAACCCTGAGCCGGTGAGATTTGAACCGCTGACCTGCTGATCTAGCAGTAGCTTGCAGTGCTGCATTTAACCACTGCGCCACCTTGGATCCTTTGGAGGAGGAATCCAGAGGAGAAGGAGGGGAACCATCTCAACAGATTTGGCCAATTTAATTACTCAGGGAATTAATGGTTCCAAAGAGTAGGTATCATGGTATTTTTATATTTTGCATTGCTAATTGGAAAATGCTGTATTCTTTTCAAAATAAATCCCCTTATTTGTGGGTTTGTGATTAGCCTGGTGGAATTCCCCCTTTCTTCCGTCCCCATTGCAGGTGGGTCTGTGTGCAG